>NC_056743.1:1817941350-1818043850 GCF_019279795.1 Protopterus annectens
ACCTAGAACCAAGGTCCAGTTCAACCACATGTTGCAGTTGCAGGTGCCACAAATAGTCATGCATAGTCAATACAAACCAAGTTATTTGTGCTTATAAGTTGTCTCTTTCCAACCAGCTATGCAAGTAAACACAGATATGCTAAGTGCTATCCTCTACCACTTCTTCACACACTTAGCGAGAAAGCTAAACCAACAATCGTGTGACACCAATATGTCAAATGTCTCACGAGTAGGACTATTAGGGTAAAGTTTTGATGTCAGGTTATTCACAGCAAAACAGAGAGTATATTGCATACCCCTGCAGCCTTTGCCTTTATGCCTACATTACAAAAAGTGGGTGGGCAAATTAAATAAACAAATAAATAAATTAATTAATTAATAAATAAATTTCACAGCCCTATGGTACATTTCTAAATCCAGAGCACTCAACTTACCCTCAACAACAGACTTGGCTGAGTAAGTTTGATCCAAATCACTTTCAGTCTTTTATCATGTCAAAAAAAAATTAACATCAATTTCTTTAACAACTGAAAAAGCCCATGTGGTGTCTTCTAGAATAATCTGATAGGAATCTAAAATCCAAGGCAGAATAAACATATGCAGGACCTGACTCTTTTGAAAAAAATTCAACCTCAAGTTGGCCTTCCACACTGTCCCAACATTTATATGGTAACCAAGTTACCATGAATGCTTCTTCAGGGCAAGCATTGTATGCCATCTGGTTAACTGACTTGCTTTGGAGCCAGTTTGCAAATGGGGACAGAGGGATTCAAACAAAAGACCATGAAGAACTTTGTTAGTAGATTAGAGCCTTAAATATGTGTGTTGTTCTATTAAATGTTATTTAAAACAGCAAATGCAAAGTCCTCTGAACTGTTCTCACTCTTATCCACCATTATACACTCATTTTCTGATACTAAGCAGCAGCAAGGATGTGAACCCACACATAACTAGCATACTAAAATTAATTCAGACTAAATGCAAACATTCCCAGCCTATAGAATAAGTTGCCACTCAGGTCAAACACAGAACTACTTTGGCTACCTTTAAGGCTAGCAGATTTACACTATGATCATCACGTACAGCCCCATGTAATTCGGGAAGTGAGTACTATTAAAGGCTTGAAAACAGTAGTAAGAATTTTTAAGCATGTCTACTTAAAGGTGTATATGGCTATGCACTTATGGTCCCTGTGATCACTTGATTATACTTTAGGTTTGAAAAGAGGAGACCCTATCAGTAGCTTAACTCTCTTAGAGACTTAGAGTTATTCCTATATTATAGCAAAATGGTATTTGATTTGATATTTAATCGCTCAGCTGTGTTATAGTTTCTCTGATCTTTGGGAGACACTGGTGTGCATCTGCAGCGAATGATGATGTTAAGTCTGATTTGGATTTCTCGGAGCTCCAAGTAAAGGTTGTGGGTAATTTTCATGGGAAATGATGATGTTTCTGTGGGTCTATATTATATAATCAAAGTTTTATAACTTTGACTACCATATGATAGATACCATATGGTCGACGTTATAAAACTTCAAATATATAAAAAAAAATAAATAAAACGAGAAAACAAAAAAGTAATCCAAACAAAGCACCCTGAACCACTGCTAGGTAGGCAAACAGATTTAATAAGCCGAACAGTTCACTCAAATACAAAATAACGCTGAAGCAAATCACCATACGTTTTCGTCCACAACTTCATCAGAATACCAGTACATTCCATTAAAACGATTTATATACTCAACAAACTTTCAAATCAACCAATAGATTGCACCTTTGGTCAAGTACATTGACAAGAAAATAAAAAAGCTTGTTTTTGACAACAATGTTATTTTAAAAGATTCCTGGCATTTCCTAAGAAAATTAAATGAACCACTGGCAAATGAAACAAAAGGTTTTGGTATCTTGGATGTGATTGATTTATTTACAAGTATACCACACGATGTAGGCTTAGAATGGTTTGAGGAAATGTTGCTTGATTCCAAACTACTAGGGCACAATGATTTTAGAACTGTGTTACTACTAATGGAGATTGTCCTAAAGAATAATTTCATTTTCTTTCAGGGCGAGTATTTTAGACAAACTAAGGGGGTGGCGATGGGTGCACATTGTGCTCCCACTTATGCCAACATTATTATGTCATTTTGGGAGAATAAGTTTGTTCTAAATTCAGAATATAGTAGTTTGTGGAAGTCATATAGTAGATTTCTGGACGATTTGTGTTTTTTATGGGTGGGTACTGAAGATGAATTTGTTAGTTTTGTGGAATATTTAAACAGTACCACTGAGTTTTTGAAATTCACCCATAAATTCACAATTGAGGAACTGAAATACCTCGATGTTAACATTGTTAAGACTGAGTATGGTTTTAAGTCCAGAATTTATAGAAAAGAAACTTTCTCAAATTCTTACCTGCACTATTCAAGCTCGCATCCCCCACACCAGAAAAGAAGTGTTATAAAAGGGCAATTTGTACGCCTGTGTAGGATGACTTCTGATGATATATGGTATATGAATGAATGTAAAAACTTGAAAAACATGTTCTTGAACAGAGGTTATCCGGAAGAGTTAATTGACAGAGTTTCTAAAGAAGTCAGTGATGGAAGAAAGGATAGGTTTGCCCCTATATTGGGTAAAATTGAAGGTGGTGCAACTCAATATGTTATAAACAGTAGAATGGACAGTTTAAATAATGACTTTGCATCAGGTATTATTACCACATATGACGGGCAAGCTGGTTTAATTAAAAGAATTTTTGACAAAGAGTGGATTAATTTTTCAAAGGTTTCTGACTTGAATCATATCTTTCAGGGTGAGATAAAACATATTTATAGGAAAGGTAACACTCTGAAGGATATTTTTGAAAGGGGTGGTAAGGGGAACTCTTTGTTTGCAGGCACCAACAAAAAAGCTGGTGTATTTAAATGTGGTGCTTGTAGTTATTGCTCATATTTGATCACTGGAGATACTATTAATTTACCTGCCAGGAACAACAAAACTTTAATTTTAAAAACTTTTGCGAACTGTAACACAAAAGGGATTATTTATATAGGATTATGTAAAAAATGTAATGCTTTTTACATAGGCAAAAGTGAAAGAAAGATAAAACAGAGAATCTATGAGCACACTTATGATATTCAGATAAAAGTGAAACAAATTCTTTGTACAAACATACTAAAAGTTGTATTGAAGCTGAATTTGAATTTTTTATATTAGAGGTTGTGCCAAAGGACCCCAGGGGCGGAATGTGGGAGACTTTAGTGGAATACAGGGAATTATACTGGCAGGTAGTGTTGGAGGCCAGTAAGTTCCCTGGTCTAAATGACATGATCTCACTCGCCCCTGTATTAAAAATAAGGTCAGCAAAATTGTGAAATTAAAGTGCAATAATATTTACGTCAGCAGAGGGCAGTATATTAATGTATTATATGTATTATATATATTATATATATTATATGTGTTTATTCTTTAGTATTTTAATGGAATTTTTTATGCTTTTAAAGTTTTTAAATATTTATTTAATAGTGTCAACTGGGTACATGTGTTTAATACTTTTTCTATTCAACAGGTTTCCTATTTACTATGGAGTCACTTAAATTGAATTTTAATGTTTTTTTAAAGTATGTATTCATTAAATGTATATGTTGAGTGTTTCTATTGGTTGATTTGAAAGTTTGTTGAGTATATAAATGGTTTTAATGGAATGTACTGGTATTCTGATGAAGTTGTGGACGAAAACGTATGGTGATTTGCTTCAGCATTATTTTGTATTTGAGTGAACTGTTCGGCTTATTAAATCTGTTTGCCTACCTAGCAGTGGTTCAGGGTGCTTTGTTTGGATTACTGGTTTGCTTTGCATCCTCCGTTTTGTGAGAAAACAAAAAACTAAGGGTTGTAAGCAGGGGGCTAAGCCCCCCTCCACACCTCACGTCGGGGGCTGCACCCCCCACACCCCCGCTCTTTAAATATACCAACTCTGAGACCACACTACAATATGTTAAAGGGAAGATCTAAAGCAGATTCCCTGCTTTAAAATGTCAGGTAATGGTTTTTTTTTTTTTTAAATTTTTTTTATACATATTCAAAGTTTTATAACTTTGACCATATGGTGTCGATCATATGGTATTTGAAATTATAAAACTTCGGTTATATAATATAGACCCATTTCTGATACATACACATACTACCCGATAGTTAACTAAAGGTTTAAAGGTATGATAGCTGTGGTACTAATCACTGGTATAGAGGGAATGTCACTGAAACAACGTCTCAGTAACCACACAAATATTTGTTTAAGTTGTAGAAGGACATCGAGTTCTAGCATCTTTCTATTCTTACTCCTAGTACTGAGCTGTATCCACTATGATGTTGATTAATTTGAGTTTGTTTACTGTATAAGAATGTCCAGTAGGAAGGGACACAGCCTAAAAAAATGACAGTACTGAGGAAGCAAAGGCCTTAGCCAGTATGCAGAATCCCTGGTATGAGAGATGTAAGTCATTCCTGGTGAAACAGGAAATCTTTTGTACTGTGTCTGCCATGTCAATACATACTGGATCCTCTTAGAATTACATCACATCCTTAGCCAATTTTTAAAGCCACTGTTCATATATTGGTATATAAGCATTATTCCTGATGAAGGCAATGTACTACTCAAGTCCAGTGTTTTCCTGCCTCTAACACATATTTGTAAGTTCTGTCACATTTCTCTGCATTTTCCTAACATTAGTGTGCCTCAGGTCATTCATTCCCGCTCTCGACACTCTCTCCCTCCCTCTCTGTCATAAGGTCATAGTCATATTTGTCTGGTTTAAGGGATCTTATTCTTTTGTGTCAGCATGGATCTTGGCAATGGACAAGCAGTTTACAGACACCCTGTTCTTGTCTAGTCTGGCAAGTGTGGAGTCTATATGCCTAAGTATAGAGTCCCTATAACTAAAATGGTTTCTGTATGGAAACAGACTTATTGGGCCAAATGCATTTAGGCTTGCTTTGTTCGTGACTTCTGGGTGAACTGTATGGAGTTGTATCATATGTGAGTACAGAAGGAGTAGGTGGTGCCTTGTGTGCTGGAGCCTGGGATCTTTTAGGGCGTGTTCTGAGATGCTTTGGCATATATTTCTTTACATCATAATTTATGAGTCTAGTGATTGATGAAGTGCTGCTGATGTATGATTCCTGCCAACAGGGGGCTGGTTCAAGAGGTTTGCTTCCATGTTTCTTAAATATTTACATTTCTCAAAGGTTGTACAAGTAACTGACAGAAGCAGTTAACACTCATTAAGCATAAAACAGCTGCTTCACATCTTTAGAGCATCTGATGTAAACAGACTAGCTGCAGATGTGGTGAGGGAAGATTGTTAATCCATATTAGCAGAGAGCTGAGGACTAGAACTGTTCATAGTACTAATGGGTTTGGGGAAACTCAGTGAAGTGGACCCTGAAGATTTATGGATGATGTGTTAAAGGTGATACTCTACAGTTAGCTTGTATGGTTCCTAACCTAGCAATACTGGGTTATCAAGGGTGATGAGTCATAATTTTCACCTATTGACTACTACTAGGCTACTGATGTTCTCATTGCAGCTGTATGGAATTAGAAATCACTGTCCATTTTCTTCTGCTCTCATCAGAACCAAAATCAATAGAATTAATCTCAAACTTGTTCCTGAAAAATGGGTCATACACCCTTTGGTGACAAGCAGTCTAGTCCAGGATGTTGCAAGAGTCTGCAGAATTATTTTAGCCTTGTCCTTGTAGATGAAACAAGTAGCCCACATAACAGCTCAGTACAAGAGATGGCCAAGTTGTATAGCACTCCAAAATTAAAGCTGAAGTGGTTTCCATAAAAAAGTCAACCAGACAAAGCAGGGAAATATCTCTCTATCTCTCTCTCTCTCTCTCACACACACACACACACACACACACACACACACACACACACACACACACACACACACACACACACAGACTGCCCAATTACAGTAAGAAATTAATTTTCCTCTGCTCGTTCCAGCCTTAAGAACAAAACAGTATTGTTATATTGGTAATCCCAAGCTGGTTCTTAAGAAGCAGTTATCAGATGTTCCAGTAATCAGCTGTCTCTAGGAAGACCACAAAATGGTGCATACCTTAGCTCCTTCTCTCACCTGGAAAAAACAGACGCACCGATCCAAAACTGATTCCTTCAAAATGGTTTGTAATTTTTCCAGTGATTGGAAGTCCTTATCCCAGATATTGCAGGTCTTAAAAGTAAGAGTTAAAAAAAAGAGATGAATACGCTAGTGATCCCAGTATGCACAAAGCAGGCGGGGCGATATGAAATAGTGGGTAACACAAGCTTTAGCAGCCTAACGGGAGAGACTACCCAGTTTGGTCTTCTAGTGCTGATTAATATAAGCAAATGAGATGAGATTGGGAGGAACCAAAATCAGACTGACAGTAGGGGTGGGCAACTCAAGAGACAATGAGTTTAAATTAGAAGCTCACCAGAGACTGAACGGTGAGTTGGAAAAATCCAAAGCAATCACACAACAGCAACAATTACAGAACGATGGCAGCTCCCAAATGTTAAAGGTTTTCCTGGTATTCTTACCTAAAATAAAAACAAAATTACTACTCTACTGCTCTTCCAACAAATCAGTTAGATGTAATCCATTTACAGTCAGAAAATGGAAAACAAGTCCTTGCTGTGTAGTCCTAACCAATAACTTTTAAAACTCCAAGAGAAAAACAAAATCAGGTTGTTACTTTCCTTAAGCTTATAACATACAATCACGTTTCAGTTCTTGATTAGGTTCACTGATTTTTTAAAATTGTACATGTTTGCTATCCAGGTAAACCTAATGTGCATAAGTGCTTATTTTGAGAAAAAACTTGTGAGCATTATCGGGTGATGTGTAGTTAGAGAATGAGGGACTCAAACCCAAAATTACAGAATGGAGCTAATCAGTACCTTCTGGTCTTACTCAACTGCGCTTTGAGCCAGCAAACAATGTATTTCAACATTGCAAGGTAATATTATACCATATATTGTAAGGGTGAAGTGTGTGCATATAATAATGCAACTCTGAAACACATCAGCTGCACTTACTTTCAATATAACTCTGAACACGTCAGTCATCTTCTGTGGGCTTCTGTGTTACATATAGAATGAACACAGGGGAGACTTTTTGTTTCAATGGACCTACCTAGGTGAAGAAATGTAAACTAAATAGTCAAGTAATAATCAAGTTCTCCAGCAAATCCGCACAAGTGAAGAACTTATTAAGCATAAAGCAGTTGTGTACATTTCATGTGTTCTTTTGAACGCAGCAGGATTTTCCAAGAAAACTGGTAACTGAAAGATTGCTATAATTCTCTTGCAATAGGCAGCATTTATGTGTCTCTGCTGTTGTTCCTTTTGGAAATACATTTACACACTTTGAGGCATTTGAGACACTGTTCTTGCTTGATTTACTAACCTGACACTATCATATCTCTGTGCTGTGCTGTGCTGGGCAGCTAGGCAATTGGTAAACCAGTGGAACCAATATTCTGCTTCTGTGCTTTGCAATTCTCTTATAATCTAGCTGTAATTCAGCAGGACTAGAGTTAAATTTATACATCTGAGGCATACAGATAATGACATTTTTTTGCCTTTAGGCCTGTGTATACATTTTGATACAAGGCCGTAAAATGGCAGAAGACACAGAGATGGCATATCTTAAATCATCTTTAAAAGGTTACAGCAGTGGCAATAAGGGTTCATGATTAATGAAGTGATTAAAATGTTGACATATATCCTCTACAAAAGCTGCACTGTTCTACTACAGCATATGGATAAATTAGGAACCGGCACGGTGGTGAGCCTCCGATATGAAATGATGAATGTCAGCATAAAGAAATCTGTATTTACAGTTCTCAAAAGCTGT
Organism: Protopterus annectens; assembly: GCF_019279795.1. Classification (NCBI taxonomy): domain Eukaryota; kingdom Metazoa; phylum Chordata; order Ceratodontiformes; family Protopteridae; genus Protopterus; species Protopterus annectens. The sequence goes on from NC_056743.1 coordinate 1,817,949,266, forward strand.
TTCTGTCAGGATAATTGATCAAGCAATTGAAAAAAATCCCTCATACAGAAACATTGAAGTATGTAAAAGAAAAAAGGCACTTTTTTGCTTGGTTGTTAAATAGAGTGGGTGGACTACATGTTGGCTTGCAAAACCGATGGCATTCCTCATTTGGGCTTGAGGGGTTTGACGGGGGTGAGGGTCATCCCTCATTTCTATGAACCGTCTCATGAAATTTTAAATTTACTGTACAAATTTACCTTATTGCTCAGTTATCTGAATTCTGATTGCTTATATTTCACTCATAATGCCACTAGATGTGGTTAAGTACTGTCTGTATGAATAAGTGCTACAAACCTGAATGGCGATTCTCATTAACGGATAGGAATTCATAGTGAGGAGGGTTAAAAACAAAGCACAGTGGGCAATCTGATCTAGATTTAAACAACAGCAGGCTATAGCATACCTCTCAGTCTCAACTGTCCAGATTTTTGCAGAATGTTCAGATTTGTGCCTCATATTTCTGTTCTGGTCTTTTCCTCATAAATTTTCTGTTTTTTTGGAAAATCATTAGGGACTGATGTCACTAAATAATGACAGATATTTGGGTTTCAGACTTCTTACTCTTATAGATGCAAAGAAGAGAGTGAATGCAAAAGCTAAATACAGAGTGGTGCGAAGAAGGTCCTGCACTGTGGCTACCACAAAAGAATGTGTTATGGATGTGCAGACATGTGACCCACATTGTGGCTAGTGCTGTGCTGTTTACGACTTATCTGTCAGAAAAACAAATAGACTTGCTTAAAACAATACTACATTTTGTTGAGAAATGCACATAGAAACTGGCTTATACCTTTTGAGCTCAAGCCTACATAAAGTGTCATAAATCTTAAGATGAAAGAGACAGGAAGAGACATTGCCTTTAGACAGATGACAGGTGACAGGACATTCTGCCTGCACTGGTCTCTGCAAAAGATGGCCCAGCATATAAGCAGAAACCAAAAAAATGAAGGTGCTCAGGTAAACACAGATCACATCAGGTATGTTGTAATTACTTATTTCATGGAACACACACACACACACACACACACACACACACACACACACACACACACACACACACACACACACTGTAGGTGGAGCTCTTCTTTCCCAATAATATGGGTTGGCAAGCTTTTTCTAGAGAAAGGGTGGCTTTTGAGACACATACCTGATTCTCTAGCCTGTCCTATTTATGTTTCTGGTGAGGTTTAGGACCATGGTTCACGTGCTTCTGATGCTATTTGTTTTTTGAATGTGCAATAGATCCATTAAGGCTGAATCAGAGAATGCTTTACAGGCCAGGCATAGGTTGCCTCTCAGCAACTTGAGGCAGCCCGCATAAGGACTTATTTTCTACACCATATATTCTTATTTTGAGGAATCTCTGTGGATGCTTCAGTTGTTGCATATGCCTGGTCATGTATATCCTGAAGGGGGCACTGTACTCAATTAGTGGTCTTATGAGAACAGACTACAGTACAATGATGATATCTTTGGACCTGGATGCCATACCTATGCTTATAAGTTGTGTGACATAGAATGATTTACGTAATTGTGAAGATATAGGATGGTCAAGGCCAAGTCACTGTTTATATGCATTCCGAAATCTTCTTGACTACAGTTAGGGTTGTACTATCTGTGTTGTAATTTATTGGGGTGGCTGTCTTTCCAAGGATACTGTAACTCGTTTCTTATAATTAAGTTTAAGACTGCGACTACCACACCAGCTGTCAGTCTCTGTCAGGCCTTCTTTGGAGGCTAATTGTGTTTTGGGGGAATCAGTGCCTACACCTAATAGGCACTAATCTGTGAATTTGGTTCCAAAACAGCACACCACCATCTGAAAATTAAATATTTAATAATTACACACAGTATTTAGCGCTTTCATCTCATATCAAGTGAGACTTCATCAGAATGTGTTGTCATGGCTGTAGCAGTAATCTTTGGTGTGTATGTTAATACTGTCTGTATTATACTAATATCACAGGTGGAGTCAGTAATTGCCCACAATCTGTAGTCCTTCAGATAGCTGTTTGAACACAGGATGTGTATGTCATTCATGACATCTTTGACTTAAATAATGGAAAGGAAAGGGCCTAGCAGACAGTATTGATGCATGGCCCTGATCACTGCACTTTTGCTATAGGTCACTTCACACATTTCAATGTCTTTAGGTGCCACGTATGTGATCTACTGGTCTACCCACTTGGTGATATAGGTGTTTATGGCCACATCTGTCAGTGTTGATTGAATACCTCATTGTGGATTTATGTCAAATGCCTTGGGCATGTCAAGTTCAAAAGCATGATAGTGTTTCCATCATGCATGCTCTCAATGACTTCTTTGAGGACATCTAACAGATTTAACAAATATGATGTATCATTAAGAACTCACACAGATCTGTTGCACACCTGGGATATGACTAGTATCCATTTAGAAAAGGTACAGGATAACATGTTGGTCTACCTCACAGATGAGGAGAGTCAAGATATGTTTATACATGCATGCATCAGGTGCTGTGTCCCCCAACTCAGATGGATGCATATTGATGTACACCCTTTTACGGGGACATAATCTATGTGGAGGTTGGGTTGAAGTATAACATTCAACTGTGTCAGGAAAGTGTATGTGCAGAATCATGCTATAGGTGATCTGTGATGTTATCACAGGTCATTGATTCTGTGTGATAGGCCTGAATGAAAGTAAGACATTGCATACTGCCTATCTTGATCTGGCCTAGGGTTTTGACACAATCCCCCACTCAGGTAGTATTGAGAAACTCTCCCAGCTGTGGATTAATCTTTACATCACTAGATGGGTAACCAATTGATTCAGGGACAGACACATACTTTGAAAGTAGGTGAATTAACATCTACCATTTGCGCTGTCATCATTTGTGTACCCCAGCAATTTGTGCGTGGCCATTTACTGTTTGGAATCTGTTTCTCGACAATTTGAGCTAAAGTATATAGTCATTGGCTTACCAGGTTTGCTGATTCTTGCATATTGGGTTCAATATTTGAGTCCACCAAAGATGAAAACAAACTACAGGAGGGGCTAATACATACAAATGATTGCTGCCAAAGCCACATGGTCTACAAATAAATGCAAAAATGTATCTTTATTTTGGCCTTCTGAAAAGTAGAATCCACTGCTAATTACAGAATTGAAAACACTCCCCCTGTGCTGAAAGCCAGTGGTGCAAGACCTGGGAACACAAGTAGATAGCAATATGTACTTCAACTTCCAAGTGACCACCATGGTTTGGAAAGGCCATATTGTGTATATGTTAAGTCATACCATTGTATTCAGATCTGAGGATTATATAACAGCACTGTACTGGAACTTCATCAGAACACTAATACTAATACTAAATAGAGTATAATACTCCCTTTTGCCTGTACCTCACTATACCCCTGCAACAACGAGAGAGACAACAGGGGCTTCTCTCCAAGAAAAAACAGGGCCTATAGAACATCCCACAATGTATGTGGATAGACTGAAAACCGTCTCACTGTAATCTGTATTGTATAGGATGAGGTGATTTGTGCTTGGCCTCCAGGCCAGTCTCTGACTTTGGGATGGTGGGAATAGTGCACATCCACAAATTAGTTATAGCTGATGACATCAGCAGTGTCTGGTGAAGAGAAATGCTAATAGCAGTGTTCCACTTTCTGCTGTTCAATTTACTCTGTAATCTGAAGCAATGGCACAAAAACACACACCTCAGTTGACTACAGTGAGAACAGAACCCCAACCTATCCAGGTACACCAACGAGTGTCAGAAAACACTTTATAGCTGATGACATCAGCAGTGTCTGATGAAGAGAAAATGCAAATAGCAGTGCACCACATTCTGGTGTAAAATGTACTCTGTAATGTCAAGTAAGGGCAGAAACCCACACACACCACTATTTGACTACAATGAGAACATAACCCCTACCTAAGTACAATGACTAAAGAAAGCTGTATTTAATGTAAGCACCATAGCTTAAGGCTAACTTGGGGAGTGTCAGACAATACTTTATAGCTGATGACATCTGCAGTGTCTGGTGAGGAGAAAATGCTAATAGCAGTAACCCATATGCTGGTATAAAATGCACTCTGTAATGCCATGTAAGGGCACAAGCAAACATCCAATTTGACTGCAGTGAGAACAGAACCCCTACCTATCTTAAGTGCACAGAGTACAGAACTCAGTACTTTACGCAAGCACCATGGCACAAGTCTGTAGAACAACTTATAGTGGATGACATCAGCACTGGATGTTAGAGAGAATATGTTGGGAGGCCTGCATGAAATGGTTGTGTATCCTTTGTGAAAGTGGCAAATTACTCTCAGTCCATGGAACTAGAATGGTAACTGGCAGATACACACTTATTTTCTTCTGGCTAGATAGACATAGACAAACACACACCAGTTGACTGAAGTGAGAAGAGAATCCCTACGCATCTAAGTACACAGACTACAGAGCTCATTGTTTTATGCAAGCTCCACAACACAAGACTGACTTTTACAAGGCTGCAGGACAACTTATATTGGATGAGATCAGCAATGGATGTTGGAGAGAAGATGTTTTGAGGCCTGAATGAAATGGATGTATAGGGATGTTCAACTGTCAAGATATTTCAAATTCTGCATGGTACCAGATTGATGAATGTGCAGTGAGTAGTATGTGGTGGTTGTGTTCCAATATGCAGGTATAGTTTAAGAAACAGCTTTACAAACTATATGCAAACAGGTGTCCACATTGCTACAAGTATTTGCAAATCTGAATGTGTATTGTCATTCTAAATATGCACATGGTGTATCACACAGATATATTATTACTAAGTTATTACTTTATGTAGTATAGTTGATATAGTTGTCAACAACTACTGAGAGAACGGGTTTGCAGTGCATGGGGAGGTAGTACATGGCTTCATTGTAAATATCTGACATATTCTTAGATAGGGCCTTCATTTTATGTTTCCATATGCAGTTTCATGGCATGAGGACTAAATGGACAGTAAACAGAACTAATGCATGCTAATATTTACTTTGCATAGCACAACGGCTAGCAGTGGGTTTGTGTGATGGATGGCAAAGTGCTTGTGCATGCGGGATACACTGTTCTACTGCTCTCCATGTTTGTGCATAGTTAAGCAGTGAGAAAATATGAGGCTCATTGCTAAAAGTCTAAGAATTAGTATTGAATGTATGAAGCACAGTTACTACTTAGCTGACTCTGTGGCAGCAGGTGAAAATGAATTGCCACATTTCTTTTTGAGCCCAGATGATACTGGGTTTGAATCCAGGTGTATGTAATACTTTTAAATAAATAATGACAATGCAATGAAATTATCCATTATACTACATTCACCATGTGCCACTGTGTATTACCTTAGTGCAGCATGTTTAAGTTGCATTAAGCTGAGATAACCACACCAAGGAAGAGCAGTTCACCATCACTTGGCATTGTTGCATGATGTCAAACTCTGTGCAAACACAGAGGACAGAAAGTGAAGGGCTCCACTGGGTTTTTCGGTACTTATGTGTTGTGTGTGATTCTATTTTTGGACGAGATTATAGGAGTTAAAATGGGGTATATAGGAAAGTGGTGAAATGGGGAGCAAGCAGGGGGAAGAACAAAGGGAAAGCAATACAGGAATGCAGAGGATGGAGGTAGGCAAGAACCATAGCTATCCATTTCTTTAACAGTGTCAACTGAAAATATGTGCAGAATATTAGCTGAATTTGGACTGTCACCTCCACAAAGAGGGGTGACAATGCAATCATGCTGTATAGCCATTTAGACCAAATCACATGTGTCAAGAAGGTGTGTGAAATGGAGAAATATGTATGGGACAGTATTTTTTTGAGGGACAGGTGCTCATTTTTTTTTAATTTAGTAAGATAGGAATGCTAGGTAACGGACTTTGGTATTTCTGGGTTAGATAATGAATAAGAAAGTTGGGGGACACCATGATTGGGGTGAGGGATTGGGCAACACAAGCTCATGCCCATCAACATGGAGACAGTGAGAATCTAGTCCTTACCAACAGGACTGTCATCACTGTCCACTTACTCAACTGTCTGCTGGAGTGCTTGACATCTACGCCTCCTACAGACCATGAGGAAGAGCAGCCTGTCCATCTGGATTAGGGGTACACTAATGGTTTGGTGCACAGCCGTACACACCAACCCTGGTATCTCTTGGCAGGTGATGAAATCTCCACCTCCGCCACTACTCCCAGAGGGTACCACAGCACCAGCGGCCATGGCAGTGCTACCTGAGGGCACAGGCAGTGGAAGGACAGCAGACACAGTGCTGCCAGGTTGGGTTCCAGATGTGCCAGACATTGAAAGTGGAGCCAATGGAGCTGGGGTAGGCTGATCCACTGGGGTGGGCCTACCTCGCTGTGCTGTGAAGCATTTACTGATTTGTTACAGATGGATGATATGGAAACATTTTGATGGCCCATAATGAAAAAAAAAAAAAAAAAAAAGAGATAAGGGTTGGAGTGAGAGAAAAAAAGAGATAAAATGTGTGTCATCATATGTCACATACAATGCAGCATCACAATTATTTATCTATTTTATCTGAACTATTATATTTAAGTCTATGTCCTGTCAACTACAAAGTATAATGGATTGCTCAAAGTAGTCTTACTATTTTCAACACACTACCATGCATACCTGTGTGATGACCGTGCCCTGGCCTAGCAATCAAGGAGCCTCAATCCTCACCACTAACACCAGGGAGGTCACCTCCTAGAGGAGGAAAGGATAACTAATACACACAGTAAAGTACAATTTCCCTTAAGTGCACACACAGATCACAGTCAGTCTGGGGCTGGCTGCTCCCTTGCTCACCAGGTCCCCAATAAGACTCCCTACTGGCACAGCTATAGGGTCCAGGTCTCAGCCTAACTGGGCAAGCTAGGAGCTCCAGTACTGTCTCTGTCCAACCAGTGCTTCATGTTCCTGCCCAAGTAGCTGACACAACACACACACACTTTGAGATAAGTATTTATACACTTTACAGACACTCCTGGGAAAGGCTGACACAGATTCTCCAGCTATGCCCCTTTACCTAGACTATGCAGTAGTAATTACTGCCACCACCCAGTTAATAATATCAGCTACTAAAGGGCCCTTAAAAGGGTGTCCAAGTATTACTGTGCAATATTAATATCCAATGGTAATGTGACTGTACTATCTAAGGCTTATCAGAGTGGCCTATTACAATAAACTCTATATAAATATGCAATGTACTCTAGAGCTTATCTCTACACAAAGCAGTTACAGGTAGAAGGTTTTAAAAATATTTAATAATAAATAATTAAAACACAAGACAAATCTACTACACCACAGAGATATCTAAGAGTTCACAGATCACACAGAAACTTAAAATAATACAGTAGGACAGGTCTGGTTTCAAAGAAAAATACCTAATTAATCTTGACTAGCTTTAACTATTCCTGCAAGATATCACAATGCTAAAAACTTACATGTGAGCATAAGCAGAGTGCTGATAAGTTAGATGCCCAAGGTCAAAATTCTTTAGGTCTCTTGTGAGAAATAGTATTTAAACATTACTAACAAACATGTCTCTAAGGCCCTCCCAACATTACATCATTTTTGACACTTAGGTTTTCCCAGTATTCATATTGCATCATCTTAACACCTGGTCTGAGTTCTCAGGCCATAAACTGCATTATTTATCAATCTAACACCTCCTCAAAAATATGTATATGCTAACAGAAACTAAAACAATAAAAGCACCTTCCACATCTAAATTCTGGTCATAAACTTTAGCCTTAAAACAATGGGCATGAAATCTTCATCCACCTGCCCTCGGGCCAAATTCTAACATGAAAGGATACAACATGCTTAACTGGGCCAGTAGAGTGCAACTTTGTCACATATTTTGTAGTTCCACATTTCACAGTGTTTTCTTACATTTAAAAACACAAGCCTGTATTTTACATTTATTTATACAGTTGATAGAATTATATATTAAATTCTATTTGACTAGGCTGGCAGCCTTTGCCCATCTCTCCCCAGTTGTCACAATCTGTTCCACTAAACTACTATTCATATCCTTTCCTCTAATCCTCCTCTGTTTTCTCCTCTACTTCACCTATCTCCCAAACTTCACTTACTCATCCCCCTAACACATCAAAACCTCCCTCCTCAGAAAAGAACCTCATTACTCTGCTAACATTTCGCCCTGCCTATACCACTTCAATAACCTTCACTTGCACAAAAAACTCTTTGTGACAATTAATACCACTTCCATCCACTTCTGTCTTTACTCCATCCCCTGCAATTTCTGTACTTCATAGTCAAATCACCAGGTGATATTCATCACAATCCAGGACCCGCTGCCCAACTTAATACTAATTATTCTCTAACTCCTCAAGCCTCTCCCTGTAAGTCTCTCCTATTTGGCACAATTAATGCCCAAAGCATCTGTAACAAGATATCCAACTTCCACCCTTGGATCTCCCACTACCACCCTGATATCCTATCCATTTCCAAAATCTGGCTCAAGCCCCACCTGAAAGACTCGGAAATCACCCCTCCCAACTACAGAATCATTAGAAATGACAGAACTCATAAAAAAGGAGGTGGAGTAGTCCTACTTTTCTCCTCCTTCTTGACAGTTACTGCCTATACTCACCCTATACCCAGATTTTCATTAGCTGAATTAACCCTAGCTGTCCTAAAGATTAACAGTCACAAACATATACTGATAGTAGCCCTTTACATCCCACCAGGTAATAACATCCCTATACTTGAAGGCATTCTGTCTTGGCTCTCTTCTAATATTAACAATGAAACAATTATTCTAGGAGACATTAATATCAATTGGGGATCTTTCCAATCAACCTCTACCCCCCCACACTATAAATCTATATGGCTTTTCCCAACTAATTAACTCTCCCACTTGACCTATTAAAGACAACTCCTCAGGCTCCATCCTTGACTGAGTACTAGTTTCCCATCCCAACAACATCACTGACAGTGGCACCCTACCCAATTCACTCAGCGATCACTTACCAGCATTTGCACTATGCTCTCCCTCCCCCTTCACCTACAACATAACGATATCTCTACCCATACCTTTACTAACTTAAACCCACACTCCTTCACCAACACCTTAAGTCAAATGAACTGGAAACCTCTAAAAACCCTTTCTCTGGACGAAGCTGTTACCTACTTCAATTCTTCCTTTATCAATATACTCTATAACTTTTGTCCCCCCCAGAACCAAAAGAGTCAAATCTAAATCAGCCCGATGGCTTTCTAAAGATACTATAAAGCTCATGCACTCCCACGACAAACAATGGAAACTCCACCAAAAGCTTAAAACAGTAAACTCCCTCACAGATTATAAACTACTCTGAAATTTATTTAAAAAAAATATTGCCTCTGACCAAAAATCTTATTACTTGAAGCTCCAAAGCTGTATCTCTACCCTCCTGAACCCTGGAAAAAAAGTCAACCCTTGCCCTGACCCTAATGCTCCTGACCACATCATAGCCTCCAACATTAACTCCTTCTTCATCAACTCTGTAGCCAAACTAACCACAACCTTCCCTAGTAACTCATCTCCTCCTTCTACTACTCCCCCCACACTCCATTCCTTCTTCCACCAATACTTCCCTCCCCCCTCCTTTCTCTCTCAAACCTATCCCTGTCTATACTATAAAAAACTTCTTTATAAACTAAAACCCTGTTCTAATGCCCCTGACAATCTTCCTTCCCACTTTCTCAAACTGGCCACAGAGGGCATTGCTCTCCCCATCTGCATACTAATCAACTGCTCCACCCAAGAATCCTTTGTAGCCCTTCACTGGAAAAAGGCCTTCATCATTTCATTACACAAAGGATGTAACAGTACTGACATCGCCAACTTTCGCTCTATAGCCATACTCTCTGCTATCTCAAAAATACTTGAAAAATGTATTCACCTTCAACTCTCACCTTACCTTCTTGACAATCATCTCCTCACACCAACTCAACATGGTTTTAGACCAAGCCACAGTACCACCACTGCCCTCCTGTCATTCCTTGAAAAAATAAACCAAGTACGACAATCCGGAAACATAGTTTCTTCCCTTTTGTTAGACCTATCTAAGGCTTTTGATACTATCTCCCACTCCTTACTACTCTGTCGATTGGTTCTCCAGCTACCTTTCAAGCAGACAACAGGACATTAAATGGAATAACTCTACCTACTCCTATCTAGACACCCTTACAGGCATCCCTCCAGGTTCAATACTGGGTCCTTTATTATTTAACATCTTCATAAACAACTTCCATCTTTGCATCCCCAATTCTAGACTCGTCCAATATCCTGATGATGCAACAATCATCTGCTCTGCTGAATCTCTCCCATCTCTCCTTCAAGCTACTCAAGCAGCCTTCTCTAGCACAGAGACCTGGATGCATAATAATCATCTAACTCTCAATCCAGCCAAGTCCAAAATTATGATATTCACCCCAACCAAGAGCAGCACAATAGACAAAACCTCCTTCAAAATAATAAGCCAACAATTGAAGTAGTCTCCAGTACCAAGCTTCTCAGAGTCATTATTGATGAACATCTTAAGTTTGATATTCACCTCCAGTCTAACATTAAGAAAACTCATCAGACGTCAGGTATGCTCTACCGCCACAATTACTTTCTGACCTGCCTTCTCCGCTCTCTCATGTATGGCACTCTCATCCTTACCAATCTCCAAGCTTCCCTCAAAACTAAGCTAGCATCCTGCTATAATAAAAGTGTTAAGTTTGCAACAGGCACCATGTCCTCCTCTCATCACTGTAACTCCCTACACTCCTTAAATTGGCTAGAACTCTCCCATTATCTCACTTACATTCAACTCTCCACTACACACAAACTCATTTTCAAGCCATCTCATTGTCTATCTCTAACTTCTACCTTTACCGTGCATCTTCCTGACTGAACCCTATGATCTAATAATCAAAACCTACTCAAAGTGTACAAACCATTATGCACTCCAGGCCAACTCCTTTTATCCTTCTCCCTAGCAAGGAAATGGAACCCACTTCCTCCCCACATTCGTACTACCCAAAACCCCTCTGCCTTCAAATCCTTGCTTCACTCTGACTTCTCCTCCAAATGGGAATGCTCCTGCTCCCACCCATCCTAATCTCTGTACCATACTCTCACCTTCATTTTGTACCACATCTCTGTCCTCCTCCTAATATTAACACATCCCTCCCTTTCTCACCTCTCCCTCCTCCCCATCCCCAGCTATACCCATTGTTTTACTATTAAGTACAATACATAACAATTTACCTGCACCTCAAGTAATCATTTTCTTATCTACCTTAAATTTGTATTGACTCTATAATGATTTTACATTTTTAACAGACTATTTAATCCAAAAGCAATTGTATATAACATTGTTGTTATAATTGATTGATTGTTCTTTGTTATTGCTTCACTGTATATACATATACTTCAATTCACTTGGAGCTTTTTTCCCCAGGCCGTCATTGAAAAAGGGCTCATTCTGGCCCAATGGACTATCCCAATTAACAAACTGCAAATTAATAAATCAAATCCTTGACATGCAAATATACTGCACATACACTTTAAGTATATTGATTACAGTTAACAACAGGGCATTTATGACACTTGTGTAGAGTTAAACTTATGTAATATTATGAAGGAAATGTAGTATTGTATAGTTGCTACTCATGGTATTTGAGTGCACAACCTCTGACTACAGTCTTACACTTGACTCCTAAAGTTGGTATGTGTTACAGACTTATGCATGCATACTTGCTTTTACAGTTAGGATATGCATGCTCACTTTGCTAGCATTGTATAGAATACAAAAAAAACTATCATTAACTTTTAAAGCTACAATAATACTTCTGTTGTGCTGCATGCATACCACTTGCTTCCCTCAGTCTCTCCAGATGATCAGTATATGAGCCTGTCAATTCAACTCTGTTTCTGTATTAACTGTGGAAAGAAAAGAAAAGAACAGAAGAGCATTATACATACCAGTCTTGCCTGTATATAGTTTTCTATGCATTAAAAATTCTCTTTATTAGCATACTTTCACAACCATGTTATGTCACCTGTTTGAAACTCAGTCAACCACTGGTTGAGCGTATCCATCTTGTGCCTTTGTAGATTGTTGAAGTGGTGTCTTCACTGTTTTCCAGTGCATGGGATGCAAGTCACACTGGATGCAGTCTTAGCCAAACTACTCCAAGCCTCATACTTGTACTGGGAGCCAGAATACTCCCCCTGCAGAAGCCTTTGGCTGTGGCACTTTACCAGGAATCCAATAAATATTGTGGAGTCCTGAACACCCCACCTCTGCACCCTAAACTGGGCAACTTCCCCTCTGACGCTAGGCATTTCTAGTACCAAAAGTCGAGCAGTGGCAACTAATGATTTCCTGCCAATTTCTTTTATCGCATTTACTGGTAGTGTACAAACCCGAGCAATGATGCTAACTGTGTTTGTGCAATGTAAAGCAGAGAGCAGCAGTGCCAAGCAGGCTGGAAATACATTTTTTGAACTGGAAGGTTAATCTGAGACTTAACATTAGTTTGAGGCATGTCTGCTGCTGTAAGTTGGAAATAAATTTTTAAAATGGGAAGGTAACTGTTAGGTGAGTTAGCTTTGCAGACATGCACTGAGGGCATAAATGTCATGACCTGACACATTTTTGTTTTTGCTTTATACACTGATAAAATTAATTTGTAAAGTGTGGGATTCAAACCTGTGTATAAGGGACAAAACATTTTCTTTCACACTGGTAATTTTCCATCTTTTCCACAGAAGAAGTGAAGCTCATGCATAGTCGTGATCAAAAGTGGTCATTGTACCCCTCTACACATCACACATCAAACCCATCATAGAGTACAATGCCCCATTTTGGATGTACCTTACAAGACACCGGCAACAGCTGGAAAGACCACAGAAGTACCTCACCAAGAGAATCACTGGCCTCAAACAGATGCCCTATGCAGCTCAACTGAAGAAACTCCAGCTGTACTTGGTTTCATACTGCCTACTCAGAGGTGATCTCTGCCTGACATACAAGGCCATGCCCAACCCAGAATTGATGGACATGCTCCACCTAAAGAAAACCATATCCCCTTGAGCCACACGCTCTAGGGATCTAAACCTCACCACAACAATAAATAGGACATTCTGGAGGGATAGAGTCCTATCCCAGAGATTTCCCATGTTCTGGAACAAGATTCCAATCTACATTAGGCAGAGCTCCTCACTAACACTCTTCAAGAGAAACCTTGACGAGTGGATGGGAAACAAAGTTTACCCCGGGATCACTTCAGTGGCTCTGCTGGACAGAGGCACAGGGAACTAATGTAAGGGGGTGGTGAAAGCCAACACATTCTTGCTAGGCTTATAAATACCTTTGGGCAGATAGCTTAGTAACTACCTATGAACCTATTCATAAATACAGCTGACAGTTTGAGGTGTTGATCTTTTATGTGTGGGACCTGACAAGGCTGTTGTATATAGATTCAGGTTGTGTGTGTGTTATTTAAGTGTGAAGACCATCCAAATACAGATAGCAGAATTATACTTACAGAAATATAGTAGACAGAATATCCTCAGTCATACATCTGAAAACACAGTAACATGTCTTATCCCTCATACACATAATTCATATAAGCTCCACTATCTAAAGTGTTATACATGGGATTGAATATAATATGAAATAGAATAATAGTAAAAATGTCTGGAATGTCTTGTGTTAGAACCCATGACCATGCATATGATAGCCCTGTACTTATACCTGTTGCACAAGATTGTGGAAATAACACCTCTATATTTTTCTGTTCATTGCTATAAACCAGACTGTCACAACAGTAAAACATGTTGCACTTTCTGTATTTGAACTCAGGACCATCTGTATTATAGCCCTACACTTATAACTACTGCCACAGGAATAGTGAAATGACAGTTGAATAATTCACTATTCATTCTTAAGTTCTGTGCATTAACTACCATGTAATGCTGCTAAGCATGCTTGCATTGTGCCAAACAGAATCATAGAAAATATCTGTTTTAAATTGTTGACTGTCTGCATCCTGTCTGCAGGTGCTAGATAGCAGCAGGTGTTGGAGAACCTTGCTAACCACCACATAATGCTGCTTAGCAGAGTTGCATGATGGAAAGCAAAAATTGCAACAATGTATCCTTTCTGACATTTACACAGCCTACACCCTATATGCAGGTGTTCTGACTGCTTCATGTGTGAGGCACTAGTCTGGATTTGTGCACTGCTAATCATCCTTCAAATGAGATAAGTACAGCCAAACCTGACAATCATTGTATTTCTCCAGTTCCCTTGTTTAAAAAGAAAAAGAAAACACACCACACTGAAGGTCAGACATGCAACTGTCCAAATGTAAAAACAAAAGTAAAAATGCTGCCTGACCACCAGGCTGATAAAAAATGCAATTTATTGAAATCACCAAACAAAACAAATAGATGAGCACTTTCAGGATATGTTCCCTTCATCAGATGGCTCATTCAATAAAACATTTTACGTTTATTCAGAATACAGCCAATAGCGCATCAGTAATAAGGTCTATTTCTCTTTAAAACAGGTTTTAGTGGCACTACCCCATTTAAAGCTGAAACTCTATATGCTCTTAAGTCAGTTATCCATTTTATCTCATCAAATTCAGTTATGTTCACTAAATCTCCACCCCTTGCACCTATTTTCACAATCTGCAGCTCCATAAAGGCAAAAGTATGTCCTTCATTATTTCTAATATGTTGGTATAAAGTATTATGGACATTTCCAGAACCCATGTTTGAGCTAAGCTGTGCACCGTGCAAACACTGACATTAAAAAAGGAAACATTGGGTGAAGTGAAGAAAAGAAATCTATTAAATAAAAAACACTACATATGAACTATCTTTACATAGGTCTGGATTTGAACTTCCACTCCAATGAACCTTCAAAACACAGTATTGGTGTTTTATCCCCCTTTGCCACACAGACAGCTTTGTAGCAGAGAACTAAAATCATTGTGCATACAACCAACTGCAGCATCATACACAGTACTAACAAGACATATCACCGTTGTTTGTGCAAATATTAATTTCAGATATAGTACATTGAGTGATCACACAATCATTTATGGCTATTTGTAAAAATGTAACTTTCTCTTATCTGTCTTTGTTGCTCATGCTTGTCTTTTCTGAGCAGTAATCTGATTCATGCAGTCTGTAAGACATTCTGTATCATTGTCCTTAAAATGTGTGATGATATTAAAGGCAATAATATACAGTTGTCAACAAATGAAGGGGAGTTTGGATGTTACTGAACAGAAACTGTGAAATGTGTGCTGCTCACTTACATTTCGAACCTAGCTACAATTACTTCTACACTTTGTAAGTCTGACCTGGCTGGCAACAAACACTGATGGAGTGCCTGCACTATATTTACATCTGATACATGGCACCGGTTAATTAGAATTCAGCAATTCTAATGAGTTCACACCTCATTTGCATTTTCACCATGCTCACAGTCCTGTATCTACACCATAAAAAGAATTGTGTAGCTAGAGAACCTAAAGGTGAGAAGACTTGCTTATATTGATAACACAGAAGAAGATATTACTTTGGGATATATCTGCACAGAAGACTATTGACCTTGAGAAGGCATGCTTGCATTTTTCAGCTATATACTGATCATATGTCATTAAGAAAAATCTGTTAATATATGTTTATATATTAGCAAATGCTACTTTTATCTATATTCATCTCTTAGAAGTGTGCTGATGGCATGGGCATGTTTGTCAGGGCATTTCACATTCTTAGATGTACAGCCTTATTAACTGTCATCACAACTGCTAATGTTACAGGTGTTTTTCTATGTACACTTTTTTGTTATTTTCATGAAATGGTAAATGTTTTATATTGTCAATGACACAGGGGTGTTAGCCTTCTAGGATGGACCATACACACATCTAGGGAAGTGCTGACCACAGGTAGACATGATTGGCAACAGCTTAAACTGGAATGTGCTGTGTTAAATCTGTACACATTTCAGGGACAGTTCATTTGATAACACTTTTAACATTGCACCTATGGTTTGTTAGCAAAATGTGTCATTTGCCTGTTCTTTTGGGGGTAGGAGCAAATTGGAATTTCTATTTTGGCACAAAAAAGGATATGTTGCTATTGTTGCTCTCCTTGTTTTGCATCTAACCTTGGTTTGTGTGTCATTGTAATAAGTTACAACCACACAGTTCCTTTATTTATATTTCAATATTTTGACTGTCTTATGCTTCTTCAGTGGGTAATAGCGAATGCTACCTTTTTTGTGTTATCTGGAAACAGGACTTTTAGTTATGTGATACTTATGTGTATTATCCTTCTGTTGTGTTTTAGGTAATCTAGGACTATGGCACCCAGGCATCCTAGTCCCTGAAAAACACCCTTTAGTGACCCTAAGAATGAGGTAATTGTGGATTCTTTTAGCTGACACAGTGACTTTCTGCTTTAGATATTTCAGGCAGAATGTAAATTTGACAGTGGATAGTTGCTGATGTGACTGCAGTAGGTGGCCACGGCAGAACATATGATCAGGTGCACCATAGGGCCACTGACATGATCTCATCAGCACGGAGTACAACTGCAGTGGCCCGTGATCAGATGGTTACCATGAGGAGGCTGCTGCAGATCGACCACTAATGGCAAATGAAGAGTTCCTGTTCACTGTTAGGGATCCAGACAGTTCTGAGCAAAGTGCAGAACAGCATGTCCTTGACATTGGTGCTACTGTTTCAGGAACAACAAGTATGTCCCAGGAGGAGCTTCCAGGTAGGCTTATGTATCTCAATTGTTAAATACTCTCGTATAGTAAAATATTGACAGTAATAGGTGTGTTCTGTTTAACAATACATTCATTTAGGGGGTTGTAGTTTGCTACAGTTAACAACACATTCTGATTGATTACACATGGGCTTAGGTTGGACTTGTCATCCAAGTTCTTGTTAAAACGTATCATTAATGGACATATAAAAGGCAAAAAGCTTTAACCCCCTCTATGTTACTGTTAATTGTGATGATGTTGCCCTTACCTTTTGGATAACTTCTTCCAGGAAAATCATCCAGGGGAAGCATAGCACCATATGCACATGGTAAGCCAAATATTTTTTTATTAGTCGTAATGAGCAGTTCAAAGAAATATATATTTTATCCATATGTGTGATGTGGGCATCAGGACTGTTGTTTGTATCACTGTACTACCTGTAGCAGTGGCACCACTGTTAGTTTGTTAGCATACATTTGACTATAGTAGTGTAGCTATTACTTTCTTTCCTGTTTGTTGATTATTATCAGAGGTGATCCTGACAGTGGAAGTGTAGGACACTACCACCTGATATCAGAATATCGGCAGACTCTGATGATGATGGTGGCCAAACAGAAGCACAGTTGGGGGGGCAGAGGTTGAGTCTGATACTGAGGCTGACATTCAACCATCCCCTGTAATTCCATCGGACATAGTCAGTAGGCCTACGCCAGCCCATTCCAGTGAGTCCTCAGATATTGGACAGGTGGAGCATGAGACACTCAATCAGGGAAGTGTGGTTACTCTGGCTTCAGTGCCTATTGAGTCTGGCCTTTAGCCAAAGTTTATGTGAGGTGCCACATAGGAGGATGGTTAGTGGTGCTCAGATGAGTCCAGCTGTCCATCCTACACTTGATCCAGGTGCGTCTCCCTGTGCCACTCAACATATGTTTAGGGCAGTCATGGAGGCACAGGCATGTTCCTGCAGGTCATCTAGAGAAATGTTTAGGATAGTAGATGTGGCATAGGCTGACATGGTGTGACTGCCTCCACTGTGTTGCCAATTCAATGAATCAGATGAATGACATATTGGAACATGTGGTGTTTGTGATGGAACATCTGCTAAGAGAGGGACAGCAGCCACATGGGCATAGGTTGGCCACATTATCTCTTGTTAGCTGACATGGTCATGCCCAATCATGGTTGCATAATGGCACTACTTCCACTGCTCCATCAGTGGTTTAGGTGTCCACACCCAGACATGGCAGGTCATGGGTCGTGGTACTGGGCATCCTCATAAGGGGAGTTCGTCCAGCATCAGTCATGTTTAGGAAGCAGCAGTGCATCTAAATGTGGGTGTGGATGTGCCAATGCAACTCATGGGAGAGCCAGTTCTCATGGTCAGCAGACACTGATGAACTGGTACCTCTACAATGCACAGCTCACACTTTTCCTATCTACCAACATGCACAGCTAGAACAGAGCTTGGCTGTGTTCATGCAGACACTCACACACCAATTTCATCTGGAGGACCCATACAGATACAAACATAACAGTTACATATTTCAGCTGTGAAGCTTAAATCTAATTTTGTCTCACTGACAATTTATTACTTTATCCGAATGCATGCCTGCTTCTTTTTCATACTCATACACACTCAGCGACCTTTTGTGTTAGCCAAGGCTTGCTGCCCCCGACACACAGACACACACACACACACACACACACACACACACACACACACACACACACACACACACACACACACACCACCCTGTGCAAGTGATGATAACTGTGCCATATACTTGTTTTCTGTATTTTGGATTCAGGGATACATAATATTTGTGTCTGATTCTCAGGGTGCACAGCTGACTCAGTGCTTAGTATGTCTGCATTTGTGATGATGTTTTGCTTAATGTACCTTTGACATATTTTGGTCTTAGAAAGTGAGATAGTTGATAGAATCAAACATTTTTTGCATCAGTATTTTTAATAATCTTTTGAGGTTCTGAAGTCTGAAACTGAAATTTGTGTCATTAATTTCAAACTTCTCTCTTTACTGATTTTCCATTACAAAAGTATGATGCTAAACTAAGTACATTCTGTGACCATCAGTACTTTTGAGAGCTATCAATGTATGAATCTTTGATGTCTGAGGTTTTCTACTTGATACAAGACACATATAGTCACATAAGTCTCTGCAGTCAAATGTTAAAGCCATTTCTCTACAAATCACCCACCTTTTACTTGCTTACCTTACCAAGTAACAACATGCAAGGATAAGCCATTCATTTGTATTATTATACAACACACTCCAGGTTCAACACTTACACTGTAAATCCAGGAGTTACAACAGATTTAGTTCAGAGCTGAATCTGTCTGATGCTATCAGAATACAGCTATTACATGGGTAGGTAAAGGTTGTGACTGTTGCCTGTCATCGATGTTACTGTATGTATGTGCATAGGATTAAGGTTTTATCCCCTTAGGTGGCAAGTGAGTGTGTTATGCATTCCCTTTTAGTCAATGCAAGGGCATAGTCAGCATGTCTACATCTGTCTGCAGTCACAACAGCTGCTGGTTCCCCCTCAGACCCCTGACCTCCTTGTAGCTGTGGTGACCTTGTCATTGGTGGTGGGATGTATGCCCCTTCCCCTTGTTGATCCTGTTGAAGTTACTTTCTCAAGATGATGTTGTGTAACATGGCACAGATGGTGAATATTTCAATACATGTACATGGATGGAACTGCAGAGCTCCCCCAGATGTATCTAGGACCTGGACCCTCGACTTAAGCAACCCAAACTCACATGCTGTGACATTTATGGTTTGAACATGTGTCTCATTATGGCATTTTTCTGTAAGTGTGTGTGCATTTCTGATGGGTGTCATCAGCCAGAGTTTCAGTGCATAACCTACATCCCCTGGTAAATGACTCTGTGGAATATTCCCCCCAGTAAACATCTGACACAGCTGGGAGGTGTGTCAGATATGTGAGTCGTGGTAACTGCCTGGGTTGCCAGCACCCATGTTCAAGATGATTCCCTTGGCATTACACACAACTTGGCAGTTAATAGAGTGGAAGATGTTTCTATTTATGTAGAGCCTTCCCTGTTCCCCAGGTGGTGACTTACTTTCTATATGTGTGCAATCTATGGCACCCAGTACTTCAGGGTAGTGTGCTACATGACAAACAGTATTACCCCACAAGGATGACTTTAATTTTGAACAGGGCCTATTGTAATGCTTGTAACACAAATCACAAAGGGTACACCTACCCACACCTTACTTCAGGAAAAGGGTGTAAACCCATCAGCACCTAAATAAAGCTCCATAGCTTACAAGATAAACCCATATGTGGGCAAGAGAATGAACCACAGGCTCAAGAGTTGCTGGTGCCATGTCAGACTCAGAGTCCGGCCAAGGCTGTCCAGGGCAGGCCACACCTGGGCCCTCCGTTCGTCTCAACCCAGGCTCCTCAGGGGCAATCATTTCGGCACAGCAGGCAAACATAGCTTTTTAGAACAGCAAAAAACTTTGGTGTGAAAAAACCTATAGACAGTTGGATCCTAACAGAGAGGCAATCATCCTCTCAGAGAACAGATGTAGATGGGGATAGCCTTAATAGAGCCATGGCCTTATGCTAATGCCACAAATGTACCTTTTGGTAAAGTAATGGCAAGGTAACAAACAAGTAAATCAGGTAAGAGCCATCAATCCTAAACAGGGAAGAGAGGTTCCCACAATCAGGGGACCCAAGTTGACAGACACCACCTTCTGACAGACACAAAATTGTTTGACTTAGGAGGACCACTTACATTGCCCCACCTGATAGGATCATGATCAACACAGGATCAAGGGAGGTCATTGTTCCCTCCACCTTCACCTTTTCCCCATGAACAATGTATCAATGTATGAATGTTGCACCCAATTTGGACAATTTGCCAACATCAAAAGGACCAAAAAAAAAAAGAAACCAAAAGGAAAAAGCAGCTATGCAATATGCCCATGCTGACTGAACTGACTAAAACTCCAGAACTCCGAGCTCAGAGCCAGCCTGAGCCACCCTGAACCTGAAGGGACATACAAGGGCCATGGCGAATTAATGGACATGCTCCCAATTTCACCAAATCCAAATTCACCAGACACAAGAACCAGACACTCAAAACTCAATACGGAAACAATAGGACGTGCTGGAGGGACAGGAGATTCAGGACAGAGAGACATGCTGTGGAACAGACAGAATCCCAGAATCCGCTGGTCCAAGCTGGCTCTGTGCAAGTTCAAGAGGAATCTTGACCAGTGGATGGGGATGGGTAGGTTTACCCTGGGATCATCTCTATCACTGGACAGAGGCACGGCGGCACAAGCAAATGGGTATAGCATTCTTCAACCTAAGGGGTGGTGAAAGCCACACAACTCTGGCTAGGCTTATAAATGCCCTAGGGCAGATAGCCTAGCCTATGAACCTATGGTAGAACTCCTGCATATTTCTGGCCCTGTCTTCAGGAGTACAGGAAAAATATATGTGGTTACTGGCATGTTGGAGCATAGGATTCAAGAATTGATGTAGGATCCTGGATGTTGATGCCTATGACACCACCAGCATGTCTCCTGTTTGTCTCTGAAAGGTTCCTGTATATAGAATTCTAAGTGCTACACATACCTTTGTCTCCACTGGTATGGGTTCTACTTGGTTTAACCTGGGTCTGAGTTGAGGATGACAGAGGTTTCAGAGTTCCTGTAGTGTGTCTATATCCACCATGTATCACTCTATAATTTCCATGGCATGCAGATTGTTATATTCTAAACACTTCTCCTTCTTGGTTGTGTTCTGTTAGCAGCACCAGCAGCATAGACTTCAGCCTGTTATACATACACATGAATTAAAGCAACAGCAACTCCTTAACATTGTTTCTGTGTACAGTCCTTTCTGTGGCTATATTCCAATAAGTTTTGGAATTCACAGGGAAAACCAGCACTGAGTCAACACGGTGGCATTTTAGCTTGTTGGATAGCTCCTCCATATTGAATTGGTTGATTAGCATACATTTCAGCTGCTTATGCTGTAATTAGAATGACACAGTGTTTACCTTGTTTGTGTGGCTCATGTGCCATGTAGAGCCACTTACTGAATTCAAAGCAGTGAGCTACTATGTACATGGTGTAAATGGACCATGTCGGGTTTATTGAATCTGGCTGCTTGTGTTTATGAAGTATAGCCAAACGATCCACTTATATTGTTCTGATGAGGTCAATAAAAAAGCTGAAACATGCATGTCTATGGATAGTGGTGTTTGGCTTTATTGACTTGAATGTTACCATAAAGCCTTAAAAAGTGAAAAAAGTCAGGGGCATTCAGAAGCCATACACTTGGTGTCCTGAAGGGGTCAATTGCATATATCCCATGGGACTCCACTACAGGAGGTTTAAGGTTTTACACAGTGAAAACTTAAGCTTGTCCTTGTTTTCCTTGCTGTTTTTACTGAGTAGTTTGGCTGTGTGTCCTTTTTCCCATTTGGTTTGTTTTATATATATATATATATATATATATATATATATATATATATATATATTTATATATATATATATATATATATATATATATATATATATATATATATATATATATATATCTATATACACACACACACACACACACACACACACACACACACACACACACACACACACACACACACACACACACACATATATATATATATATATATATATATATATATATATAAACCGCAGTGGTGGTGCTGCTGTAGCATTGTTGCCTCACAGTAAGACGTTGTCCTGTTCGATTCTCAGCTAGAGCGTCTTCTGTGTGGAGACATGCGTGAATGGGGTTGAAGGTTGTGCGTCAGGGCTGGCAACCCGGCACGTAAAAATCTACTGGCAATCATTAGTGGACCGGAGTTCCACTGTGGTGACCCCTAACCGGGAAAAGCCGAAAGACACAACTATATATATATATATATATATATATATATATATATATATATATCAATCACACACACACATATATATTTGTAATGTGGGTATGAGTATATAAATGCATGCTTTTTTTTTTGTGAGTGTGTTATATCGATACATATTTGCTTATTGTGTCTGCACTTAAAGGGGTATACATGTGTTTGTGTCTTTATGATTCTGTGCATGTGTGTTTGTGTCTGTTTAAATGAATATTCATATGTTTGTTTAATATTTTGCACGCGCACACACACACACACACACACACACACACACACACACACACACACACACACACACACACACACACACACACACACACTTGCACTTCTGTGTGTGTGTGTGTGTGTGTGTGTGTGTGTGTGTGTGTGTGTGTATGGGTACCCTGGGTTTTGTCAAATGCTGTTTCTTCGACAAATGGAGGGGTTGTTGTTTAATTTTGACAATACAGATAACCAAGCAATGGAAATGTCAATGGTGTGTAATGTCGAAAACTGTAAGTGGGGTTGGAGGGGTTAGAGTGTTTTGTGCATTTGTGCATGTGTATGTGAATTAGGGATAGGATCAGGGAAAAGGGAAGGATAGGTGTTGTATGTTTGTGTGAGAGGTTCACCTGGATTCTCGAAAGCTTGCATGGTGTGCAAGATTGGTGCAGGAGCTCAAGCAGGCAATATGTTTGCCGTGCGATCCAGGAACAGCCTGCAGGGGCTTGCAAGAGTGCTCCTGCACTAATCCTGTACGGACTAAGCCCTGGTATGCAAATCACCCCATTTGCAGGAGAAATCTATGCAAATTAGGTGATTTTGCAATCCAGGCAGCTTGTAACAGTCCGTGCAGGACTAGTGCTATCTGTAGAAATGTACTTGGTTAGTAACTGAGTACATTTCTGCAAAATCCAAAATGGAGCTGTGACAGCTCCAAACAAAGGCTGCATATCATGTAGTAAGCATGCCAATGGCCAAGTATAAGGCCACTAGCATTGCAAACATAAAAAAATACAGAAATCAACTTTTATTTTTTTTTAGCCAATCTCGGCTGTTTAAGCATAGGGCAGTGGCATGCAAACGGGATTGGGAGGAAAATAACAAAATGAACTTAAATTAAGCATTCTAACTAAAATCAGTATTCTGCCATGCAAGTCAATGGCAGACAGAAGACAGCATGGCCAGTGAGTAGTGGTTGTTAAGGGGGGAGACTCAGTATGAGACATGTAACTATGCATTAGCAGGCAATCCTATGCAAATGAGGGGAAGGATAGTGAGTCCCAGTTTTCCCCAGCATGTGAGCCAGGTTTCAACAGTGTAAGAGTAGGAATAGCTTGGGGCAAGCCTACGAGTTAGGTGACATCATGGGGGGTGTCAGGCATACTGTAAGTGGATTGGAGCCTTGTGGCTTGGGTATGCTCCTAGCTTAGCACAGCTAAGCTAGTGGGTGTGTCTAAACCTGCCTAGCACTCTTTACAAAGCCAAAGTGGGTGTTTGTGCCACTCACCAGGTTTTACAGGAAGAAAAAAGAAGTTAAACCAGGAAATAGCAGCAGTGTGCACATTTGAGCACTCTGTGCGGCATGCACATGGGCTTAAACAGGAAGGCAATGGGAAGGGAAAACAGCAGTAGGAAGCTAATCAAGGAGAACTAGTTTAGCTGGCAGGTGAAATGTATCAGAATCAACAAATTACACAGGCAGCAGACCAGCCCAGCCCAGAACACTACTATAAACTATGCAAACATCTTCCCCTCTGGTTTTTCCCTCACTCTACACCACCGGTGTAAACAAGCGGGGAACTTTTAACACTCACAACAGCAAAATAATAGGGGCTGTAAAGCTATCATACAACAACTTGTGGAGGAGGCTGAGGGTGGTGAGGATGTGAATGCTGTTGACCAACCCACATTGAGGAGATGGAGAAGAGTGTACAGACTCAGGGTAACCTACCAGGGACTACATGAGCTGGCAATAGTGGACCACTCTAGGGTGGACAGGGACCTCCTGCAGCAAATTGTTGAGCTGTACCGGCCACGCCTGACACACAGAACTAACAGAGGGGAACCCATCCCAGAGGATACCAAGGTATGTGTAGGCCTACAAATAGTAGCCACAGGTACCTTTCAAAGGCCAACTAGGGATATGATGGGGATTTCACAGTCATCAGCATCCAGGGTACTCCACCATTTCCTGGATGCCATGTCAGCACATGTTGGTGAGCACTATATTTCACCAACACCCATGAAGCGTTGGCCAGCAATAGGCAACTGTTCCACCAAATACCAGAATAACCTGAGGTGGTGGGTGCTATAGGCTGCACACACATACACATCAAAGCACCACCTGGTGAGTTGGGTAGGGTCTACATCAACCGCAAGGGCTTCCCCTCCATCAACTGCCAGGTCGGGTGCGATGCCCAGGGCATAATAATGAATGTGTGTGCTGGCTGCCCTGGAAGCTATCACGATTCCCACATCTGGCATCTGATGCAGCTGTACCAGAGATTTGCCAGTGGGGAGATCCCTGACTGTCACCTAGTGGGGGATGCTGATTACGTACTGGAGCCATGGCTGATGACACCCATCAGAAATGCACACACACCCGAACAAGAACTCCCTAATGAGGCACATACACAGACAAGAATTATAGTAGATTGTGTGTTTGGGATGCTCAAGTCATGGTTCTGGTGCCTGACACATCTGGTGGAGCCTTGCAGTACTCACCAGCTATATGTACCCAAATTGCCCTTGTATATGCCATGCTACACAATATGATCCTGTGTAAACAGCTGCAGCAGGAACAGCACAAGGCAGGGCCACACAGCCCCCCACCATTGCCAAGGCCTGCACAGGCACAGAGTGACTCAGAGGAGGAGCAACCTGAGCCTGCCCCAGTAGGCAGAAGGAGGCATGCCCAGTATTCTCTGGCCTTGGCAAAGAGGCAATGCATAGCATATACACTGACACAGAAAGTACCCAGGGGATAACACCTCTCTGATTCTCACATACAGTAAAGGGGATGCCAAACATTACACTACCTGTGCTTAACCATGTGTAGGGAGTGTACTATGTGCATCCAACATAGGCAGCCCTGTAGCACCACCCTCAATACTGGGACGCCCACAAGGTAAGTGACTCACACATGCTAGTCAGGGGGGGTTACATACCCAACAACAGTCACAGCCAGCAGGACAGGTGTAGACAAACACAAACAAAGGCTGTGCTATGGCGTCTGAATGAGGCCTATGGGTAAGCTCCCCCCTAGGCCTACACAGACAGACTACAGCAGGTCAGGCAGTGGGATGTCAGTTCTGAAGGGTAGGAAGTCAGAAACTAATATGTAGGTAATTAAAAGCTAAGATCTGTAGTACACTGGTATGCCTCTAGTCAGCAGAATAGGTAAGACTACAGACTGAAATGGAGTACCCGACATACCAGTACAGTCCTAGCAAATGTGTACAAGTGTCAGGTGTGCCCTCCCATCCTACGTAGAAATGTAGTCACACTCAGGTGTGCCCCCCCAATCCTGTGTAGAAATGTAGAAATAGTCAGGTGTGCTCCCCCCATCCTACGTAGAATTGTAGTAACAGTCAGGTATGCCCCAACAATCCTGTGTAGGAATGTAGAAATAGTCAGTTGTGCCCCCCATCCTACGTAGAAATATAGTAACAGTGCCTCCCCCCCACAATCCTGTGTAGAAATATAGAAATAGTCAGGTGTGCCCCCCCATCCTATGCAGAAATGTAGTAACAGTCAATGCCAAATGATCGACGGATACCCTGCAGAGACAGCATGTTAACTAAAGGTGTACAACACAAAGGTCAGCACTGCAGTATAAACGACCTGGACTCATTCCACACATTCAATACAGATGGCCATACTGGACATGCCCACACACTTAGAGAAATGAAGGCAATGTCAGTCAACAACATACTGAAAGGTCATACTGGGCATGCTTACACACTTAAACACATGAAAGCCATGTCTGCAAACATCAGTAGACCAAACATATCTAGCAGGTGCAGATGTTAGCACAGACACTTCTCAGTATGCACCACACATGCCTTGCACACAAAGTGGATAGGAATACAGGAATATATGTAAGGACAACACACTATAATAAGTCAAAGGTAGACATACACAGATATGTGGAAGAGGGTGACTGTGACAAGGAGCCATCCAGGCCTGTCCCACCCAGCACACAGCCAAGCCAAACGGCCACAACCACATGAGGGTCAGATGTCACTCACTGCAGATACTAGCCATATCTGACAACATTAGATAGTATGTGGTGCATGTGCCAGCTGTGCAACATGACTGTTCAAGGAAGTAGTCATCTAGCAGCTGTATACACATAGCTGTGAAATATGACCCAGGCTGTGCCCGCATGTGGCGTTTCAATCCCTAGATGAATGGGTTATGGTCCATGCACACACACTGCCCTCCCCATAGCCCCACTATGACAAGCATGATGAGGTCATCCACTGTGAAATACACCTTTGGGAAAGTCTGAGCCTATTAGTCTCAGTGGCACGTCTCATAACTGTGTACTGTTGTAGTGTGATGAACTAGTTAGATAGGAGTTCTAACCCTATCCTTGGCAACTGTATGTGTGTTGGTGTGTGTGTGTCTGTCTGTATAGAAAGCAATTCATTTTAGAGTGGTCACACTCCCTACAATTTAAATTCTCTACTTTGGTAAGGCTGCTGATTTTCATCCACTTAGAAATACACCTCTGGGGAGGTTTTAGCCCAGTAATCTCCATTCCCCATTCTATAACTGTGTACTGCTGTAGTATGATAAATTAGTTAGGTAGGTGTTCTAACCCCAGACTTGGCAAGTGTGTGTGTGTGTCTGTATAGAGAGCAATGCTTTTTAGGATAGTCACACTCCATACGATCCTTATGCTCTACTTTGGCAAGGCTGCTGATGTCATCCATCCAGGAATACCCTCTGGGAAGGATGTAGGACAGTTATCTCCATAGTGCGTGCCATAGATGCATATTGCTGTAGTGTGATATAGACCTCTGTTAGGGGTTCTATACCCACACATGTTGGTTGTAGATGCTTTGTGTGTGTTTCAATCTCTGGGTAGGGAGCAATGCATTTTAGGCTACTCACACTCAGTACATGTCAAATGCCCTACTTTGGCAATTCTGCTGATGTCATCCAATGTGATATACACCTTTGGGGAAGAAGTATGCCAATAATTTCTGTGGTGCGTACTATAACTGTGTAATGCTGTAGTGTAATAAACTAGTCAGGTAGGGGATCTGCTCCCAGACATGACAGGTGTTTGTGTGTGTGCTTGTAACTTGTATCCTGTGTGGAGGTGAGTATGTGACACCTGGGCCCAATGTGGAGTGGGTTTTGCAAATTTCTTATATGGTGGACCTAGTATAAATCACAATGTCTACTGTACAGGGATAACAGATGTGAAATAGCCGAGAGGCTGGGGTGCAAATCCATACCCATACATGTGACATCAAGGCCAGACAATCACAGTTAGCAACCCCAGTATTACCCAGAGCACACTCTCAACCCATGTCTCATACAGACACACACACACACACACACACACACACACACACACACACACACACACACACACACACATGCCATGTCAACAGCCAATATGTGTGTAGTACACTGCATATTGGCAACTGCTAGTAACTATGGAGTGATTGCAGTGGCCTACAGAGGGCATGGCACCCTGCCCATCTGTCCAATAGGCACATACATGCAGACAGTGCACCTTCCCCGTGTTCCCCACTGGACACCTGCAACACCTGTAGTGCCATCACATGTGACCCACAAAGGACATACCATGGCTGAAAACATGCCCTGTATGGACAGATGCCACTGACACCAGGGAATGCCATTAACATGCTATCACTGTAGGTACAGGGTTAACCTGCTGTCCATTACCAGCTCCTGCCACAGGTGGTCAAGACTGGCACATCTGATGATAATCTGTGTACACAACATGGTACTGTTCCACACATCAATGTACATGCATGTGGGAGGTGTCCACATCCCAGACACCATCCATGTTATGGACTAAGGAACACATACATGGCAAATGATGCACAGCATTAGCCACACGCAATAGTCACCCAGGTGACTGGATGGTGGCTACAATACCCACCTGTGTGGGCAAATGCAGAAACCACAGCCCTGAACCACAATGCAGACCATTGTCATGTGGCCTGATGACAAGGTATACCCATCACCTAACCTTGTATAGCCATCTGGCGCAGTTGGCCACCACATACCCGTGCAGAAATGCACCCATGCATGTCAGTACTGGCACCCTGTGTGTTTGTGTGTGTGTGTGGTGTATAATGCATATGATCACATCCACACTCACTGCAACCCCCAGTGGCATACTGAAGCATGCTGTCTGATGTCAAACACCTCCCCGTACCCTTTGCC
Organism: Protopterus annectens; assembly: GCF_019279795.1. Taxonomy (NCBI): domain Eukaryota; kingdom Metazoa; phylum Chordata; order Ceratodontiformes; family Protopteridae; genus Protopterus; species Protopterus annectens. The sequence continues at coordinate 1,817,978,509 of NC_056743.1, forward strand.
CATATAACCTCCATATGACCCGTGTGGTCCATGTGATACCTGCACAGTAATGTGTTGTGGCAATCTCACTAGTGATGAGCTGTATCCCTGGCCCTCCCAAGTGTGTCAATGTGTGTGCGTCCCTGTGAGAGTGTGGCTGTGTTGATGCTGGCACCTGTTCATGCGGGCAGGCACATGTACTTCACCTACCGTATAGCTACCATATCCCTGTTGCAGATGTCACTCACCATCACATATACATTCTGAGGACTCCACAACAGGTAACCTATGTGGTGCATCACATAACTGCATAGGACTGTGATAGCACCACATAGTCATTTGGGGTTTGATACCCTGTGCTGGTAGGTGTGTGACAAAAACATGCTTAAGTTTTACTCTCCCACCCCTCCCTGACTTGTCATTGCCTCTGTCTGCCTCTCTCACTCCCTCACTGGTGGATGTGAAGACCTACACCTGCTTTGCTTAGGCAGCAGCATATGCATTTTAAGTGATGCTCATGATCAGCTGATGGCCTCTGCACGAATTGTAGCCTTCCCCTAGCTGATTGCATGTGGAACAGCTGTGGTAACATTCCCATAGCCAAATGCATGGAAACACACTCCAATATCTAGGAACATCATGTTGGTGTTGGGCCTTTCCATTCACTGTGAGCAGGAACTTGATCTGTTTGGCGAAAAGCATCTCAGATGGATTGGGGATTTACCTCTGACAACATATACTGTGGAAACAAGCCAACACATAGGAGAGGGATATTTCTGACCTGACTACAGAGTGTAAGTGCTGCTATACTGCATTCGGAGTAATGTTGGCTTAACAGGGTGTTTGCGGATATGGCTGTCCTACAGGTATTAATTCTTGTCATGTTAGTTCTATTTTATGAGGACTCCCCATCTGTAGGGTCATCTGCAGACTGGCAGTGTGTGGTGCCTTTGGTTTCATGTGTTAAACACAGAGTATGTATCTGTGAACTGCAGAAGGTAGTGTGAGGATTGCAGTCTGTAGATGTTGAAAGCCGGGACAGTTACTGACTTCATATCCCTCATAGGACATATGTTGCGACAAACCCTGTTACAACAGTCAAAGTAAGATGTTATCACAGCAACATGTCAATATTGGCCCTGTGTATGTGCTTCCAGCCACAACTCTGTCAACCTTGCATTAAGAGGTGTATATGTGCTGTACACCATAATTAGTGTCATCATATCTGGTAACAAGCCAGAGAGATGTCAGACTGCTACACATGTTATGCACAGTAGGGTTATATTTGATGACATAACCTGGACATTCTGTGGTTGTTTGTACAGTACTAAGGTCTGTGTACTTATGATGAATGTTGACAGTGTGTATATTGTCGATATGTACCCTGGCCTGTGTACAGACTGTGGTAGATGTCATTGTTCTAAGTCCCGTCCTATCTGATGTTACATGCTGCTCTACTCTATGTTACTGTATTGGCTTACATGTTTGTAGGGCCATACACACACATGTCCCAAACCACAGACAGGTATCAGACCACACTATGTAGTAGCCCAGTATATGTAGGTTTAGGGTGTGAGTGGCACATATGAGGATGGTGTTGAATAGATAGTCCATATACTGTAATATTATGCTAGCTTACCATATGTGGCTGTGACTTTGTTCACATTTGCTGTGGTTATGCAGTTTCACACAGGTGTATATTACCCTCTGCTGTGACATACCTGTGGAGCCTGCTATATATGCAGGTACATGTGCATTTCCCCATAGGAGATGTAGGCAAGTGTAGCCAGTAGCCTGCACAGTGCTTTGTTACATGCCTAGCAGCTGAGTATACTTACCCAGTGAGATGTCATGTGCAGATACTTGCCAGATGTACTGCTGCTGGGCCTCCCTTAGCAGTCATGTATGTCAGATGGAGCGGTGGGATGCTGTACAGATGTATGCCAATATCTAGTGGGTAGTATGTGGTCATGGCACCTCTGTACCAGCAGACTTTTTACCTGCCAAGACAGATCTAATAGGTTTGATATTGGAGACAATATTAGAGAATAATATTTTTATTTTTAATGAGGGACTATATTTACAAAGGATGGCGTAGCTATGGGCACATCTTGTGCCAATAGCTCCGCCAACCTTGTTATGGCATGGTGGGAAATACAAAAGTTGTTACCCTCTCCACATTTCAGGAAGTATATTCCATTCTACAGACATTTTGTGGATGATTTATTTTTTGTTTGGACTGGTACCAAACAAGAATTGGATACTTTTTTTGAAAAAGTTAATTCATCCTCTGGTTTCTTAAAATTTACTCTAAATTCTTCAAATCTCAATATTGCTTTTTTAGATGTTCATATTGAACGTCTTAGCAATTGACAATTGAATACAGGTGTTTATAGAAAACCTTGTTTTAGAAATTTGTTATTACATTGAAAGAGTATGCATCTCAGGCATATTTTTAATAATATTATAAAAGGCCAAGCAATTCGAGCCTCTAGGTTGACTCCTATACAATGTAACTTTAAGTTAGAATTAATGAACCTACAAGATAGATTGATATCAAGGAATTATAGAGCAGAAGAAGTTAATGTAGGTTTTCAGAGTATTGAGAATTTAAGAACGGATAAAGCTTTTCCGAACAAGGGTTGGAAATTTATAATGTTGACACTAACAATATACAAAGTAATACGTTGTTGCAGAAAATATCTCTATATTATACGGATGATTTTTGGGGAATCAGGAACATATTAAGTAAACACTGGAATGTCCTTATAGTGGACCCCAACCACCTATATCAAATTCGTGTTTATTCTACTACTAATGCACTTTCTAAACATGTTTTAGATAAAGATGTCACACATAATTTTAATTTCTTGGTCATTTATGTCAATACTCCTACCTTAAGAGGAGGCAATATCATGAATTATACCGAAAGGAATGAAGTCAACTGGATTATTAGATTGCAAGCTCATATTCCCCCAGGACTTAATGACAAAGTACCTTTAAAACCAGCACTTAGAAATAGGAGATTTCATTATTAATGAATAAAGCGTTCCTGTTTATATATTTTTATATATATTTGATTATCAACACTATTAACTATTATATATGAATTAATGTTTTTTATTTTTATTTTTTATTTTTCTTATTTGTTTTATTGGCATTTTTTATGTAACAGATCATGATGTTATTAACAATAATTAAGTATTAATTAATCTATTTTTATTCAAATTGCTTTATTGCAATTTTGTATGCTAATTTATTATGATGTCATTTTTAATGATGCCTAGATTATATATAAGGTGTTTTTTTATTCACTTCACTTTTAATGGTTTGATAAAGCTATTCTAGCGAAAGCGCTTACCTGTCTGTTTAATAAACTTTTATTATTTGAGAAGAAACCCTTTTTTCATTTTTTGATACTCTGGATTTTTTGAGACTTTGGATTTGTACATAGTTTGAAGAGACGAGTCATTCATTATTTGAATAACTAGTTTTGTGTTGCATCATTTGGTCTGAAAAGACTTGTATCTGAAAAGATTCATATCTGATTTTGTTTATGCCTGCTTGACACCCATTCTGAGCAAGCAGTTTAATATTTGTATGACTTTCTCTTTAATTTATCTTCTGCTCAGAATTGTGTTTTCCTCTGTGGTAATTTTTGTTATTTGGGTTATTTACATGTAGATATATATATATATATATATATATATATATATATATATACATATATATATATATATATATATATATATATATATATATATATATATATATATATATATACATATATATGTATATATCTGTATCTGCATATATGATTGTGTATATGTATCCTGGGGATGTTGCTAGCTTCCACATTTTACATTTCCTATGGGAGCCAGACTGTACTGCATGACATGTTACCAATACCAGCCTGACATCATACAGGTGGGATGTAGTACTGTTAACATCTTGTGCCCATGACATGTCAGGACCTGGTTATGGGATCTGCAACACTTGGTAGTGTATTGCGGGTGGACGTGTTTGACTGTGGGGGGTGGATATACCTATTTATACAAGACGTATATTGTTTGCGGCCTCTTAACCCCGTTAATGGTGCATGTGGACATTTATAATTTAGTCAATCTCCCATTGATATCTACACATGTATGTCCATATATATCTATATGGATATATATAGCTGCTTGCAAATATATAACTATGCCCGTATATACCTACATAGATATATATCTGCTTACATATATGTAACTTGCTGTGTATATGTAGACATATAGGTGTAGACATATATTTATTTATATATATATATATATATATATATATATATATATATATATATATATATATGTCGATGTAGGCATTTGCATGTATATATGTCCATACATATTTATATATATATATATATATATATATATATTTCTATATATATATATATATATATATATATATATATATATTACTACATATATAGATATGTTGTATCTGTTTAGATGTTAATATATTTACACACACACACACATACATCTAGATGTTGGTATACATTCTCTGTACTGTTGCATGACTGGGCTGGATGATATGTTTCTGAAAACATCAGATTTGGTAAATGACTTTGTCTATGGTGTGCAGGGTCCTGGGTTCGAGCCCTGCAGAGGCTGTTTATTTTGTTGCTGGGCAGAACATGGGCCGTTGGATACAGAGTGATTAAGGCACTTTAAAGCAGTTGTAAGCGGGTTTGTGCGTGTTTGCACGGAGGTAAGCACTGCTAACTTCTGGTTACAGTTTCTTATACTCAGTTAGCTTCTAAATTGCTTAACCTGTGTAGACATTGCTTACCCCCATGCAAACAGGCTTAAACTTACTTACTGCTGCTTAAAAGTGCTTACTCCTGCTTACCCCTGTGCTAATTTCTTTAAAAGAAAAGAAAAAGGGGTTGATAGGAAAGTGGTGAAAAAGGGGCACAAAGAGGGAAAGACTGTAGACAAAATAGCTAGGGATAAGCAGGAAGTGTGTAGGGAAGGTCCATAGCTGCCCATTTCTTCTACAGCAAATCTGTGCATATACACTGAATTTGAAGGTAGATTTGGACACTCAACCCCCTGGGAGATGGGTGAGGACAACAATAATAAGTTGTGTTGCCAGTTAGACTGGATTACATGTGTCCAGTGGACATGTGTGCGAAATGGACAGCTATGTATGGGGCGTGATTTTTTTTTTTGTGGGAACAGATTGCCCTATTTCTTTTTTTTTCAGCTGAGAGTGGGATGTTGGAGAGGGGTAGTAGGTATATTTCGGGAGGTAGGTTGGGTAGGTTAACAGACAAGACACACAAGACGCATACAGGTGTGGTATATGACACATGTGGGGGGTAAACACCTTGATGGGGAGTGGTGTTGGGATATTGGAAGCCCACAAGCCACCTAGTGGTAACAGTAGGACTGAGGTCCCCACCCATGGGCAGTCACCACTGCACCTTCACAGCCCCGAAGGTGGCTGTGCTGGGTGCTGAGCTGCAGAGCAAGGCTGACTCTCAAATTGTGACATGTAGCCCTCGAGCTGGCGTAGAAGATCACTGAACTGCTCGTTGATCACTCTACGCAACACAACCCAGACCTGGAGATGGGTGACAGGTGCCTGTCCATGCCCACTCCTGGGGGGGGTGAGCCCCATCCCCTGAGGCAGTTCCACCCAAAGGTGGTGCAGGCCCAACGGACAGGGAGGTGCGGGGTTGGGCCCCAGACATGCTGTTGCCCCGTGCCTCGGCTAGTTGAGGTGGAACAGGTGGGTCCGCTGGGACCGGCCTTCCCAGGCATGCTGTAGTGCTTGGATTTCAACATCATATATGGGTTAGTAATAGTCAACACATTCCAGGGTTAGGTATAACAGCATGCATAGATATTCCCATTAACCCAGACACCAGATATGGAACAGTTGCATAGCAAACAAAACAAATGCATATATAAGACCACAGTGGTAATAAGAACAGCATGCAGGTACATTGATGGCACCATGCCAACAATTTTGGAATAATTCAATATGGCACATGCATGGGAATCATTCAAATATTAACAATTGGACAGTATCAGAGTTAGTTCATACCAGTTAGGGTGGGTATGTTGATTATTGTTGAAGATAAGGTGGGGGGACAGATGTCAATTAACAAGTAGTATATTCCTGTACTCCACATTACTTTCCTAGTCAGTGCTGTTATCTGTATCTTACAAGTCTTACTACACTACCCCATAGACCTATATTAGACACTGATATGGCTGTCAACATCATTACACATGAACCGGTTTTACCTGCAGTATACACCTCTTACCTGGTATACCTGTGGAGGGAATGTTTGTTAACACTGACTGTTTGTACACATACTCCCGGATTCTGGGTTGATGTTTTGCACTGTGCTTTCCAACTCTTTCTGCACAGACTCTGGCCATGTGTTGACCACATGCTGGTGTGCCTGGACATATCTAGAATATTACCACTTCCACCTTTAGTCGTCTGACACACACATATACATGCTTTCCTACACAGTTATATTATGTAGCACAGTGTGGGCGACAGTGACCAGTGATACTATATTATTCAGAGAAACTGCAACACTCACAATCCCCTACAATACCAGGGTGGACGGTACCAGTACAGGTTATATTGGTCTGTATTTCTCAGCACAGTGTTTGTATCCAACATACCTGTGGGAGCAATGTTTGTTAGCACTACCTGACTGTTGTCATACAAGGTTCCAGATTACACATTAGTATTATGCACATACATCTCACTCTGTTACTGTACACACTCTGGTCACAGCTTGACAACATGGGAGTGTAGATAGGCCATACTTGAAATGAGTTGCTACAGTGACAGGTGTGTTCTCATGATGGTTGACACTCACTTGTATTCCCTGTTTGCTGGTTACACATCTGGGATCATCTCACAGACTTACCAGGGGGATAGGGGGACAGGCAGCAGATATGGCACATATACTGGACATTCTGGCCTCATGTGTATGGTTTTGGGGTATGAATCTGTATGCAGTCTAATTCCACTCCCAGGATTCAGATCATGGCTGTGTCCGCTACAACTTAAACACTGCCCATCACAGTTGTGTCTGCTGTATTGCTATTGCTGTATATCTCCAATCTGCTTTCTGTCTTGTTAATCCCCTGTGCTTATGCATTCTGACCTTGTATAACAACACTCTTATACAGAATTCCTAGACAGTTATATGTCGTAGGACAGTGTGGGGGACAGTGATGTGTAATACCTCATTATTCAGAGCAACTGCATATCATTCTTGTGTTTCTGGGCACAATGTTGGTATCTGACAGACCCATGGCCGGCCTTAGGCATAGGCGAACTAGGCAACTGCCTTGGGTGCCATACACACCACCCTCACAAAGGGCGCAATTTTATTTACTTTTTTTTCATTATCTGTTTGAAATTCCTGTTCTTCTTCACTTCTTATTGCCCGGTACTGCAGTGTTTGCGCCCTTTCCCCACTTCCGTAATCCAAAGCAAGATTCGCACAGTACATAGCACTGTCCCCTGCTGTGTTCTTCCATTCCCTCCCCTCTGCATCTATGTGACCAGACAGTAGCTACCATCACTAAGCATTAATGAAAGCATCCAATCAGTGATGCTTTCATACCACTGATGTCCCTGGCTGCTGCTCCAATTGAGAGGAATGTGGATCTATTGAAATTCTTATTTTCCCTGGACTGGACATGCATGAATCAGCAGCCTGATTCTCTTGACCACAGGCGGACAAAGATCAACTTTATTTTAAATTTTTGTTTGCATGCTTGCCTTAAGGTAAATGAGTCTTATTATAAAATTATCTGCTCAGCTCATTTTACACGCAACACAATTGAAGAAAAACATCTGCAGGCAGTTGGTAATTCTGAGCTTTTATTTTTATTAGTTCTTTTCTTACCTGGCAAGACTCACGAGGTAATCTATAATGCAGATCTTTCTCAACAACTCAGCAAGTTGCAAATCTTAGCAAGCTCAGATGCTCATAAGCCTAGTACTTATTATACAGCAGGAACTTCTCATTGTAACATTTGTTAATGGTTGTTATGTACTTCACAGATAAAGATTCTAGTTGTCTACTGATGTACTATGTTCTTCATCTGTAAATATGTTGTAAGTAATTTCTATGTTAAATTGTTAATGGCTATGTAATCCAATGTAACTACTGTCTGTTTATTTTAACTGTGGAGCTTTTCTCCCCGGGCCTCCGCTGAAAATGGACCCACGTCCAGTCGGACACTCCCGGTCAACAAATTTAAATAAATAAATAAATAAATAAATAAACAACTGTACCTTGTGAATCTTGCCAGGTAGCAAAAAATAAATAAATAAATAATAAAAATAAAGGCTCATGTAACAACTGTCTGCAGATGTTATTATGTTATCTCAGGGTCGGGAAAATCTGCTCTTTTTTTTTAAAGATAATTAAGCCGGAAAATAACATGGCATGCTGCACACATACACTTAAGTTTAATTTATTCAAAATGCTGTTGTGTGTCACCATTAAGTTTGACTAAAAGAATGCAGTCAGTCAGTATTGGCAAAGATTAGCTTCATAACTCTCACTGAATGGAAGTTGGAATTCAAGCTTGTAGTTCTATTAACATTTATTAATAGAACTAGCTTGAATTCAAAATGAAATTCAGCGAGTTATGAAACTAATCTTTAGCAGTACTGACTGACTGCATTCTTTAATCATTTAAAAACAAAGATTGTAACACTTGCTCTCCCCCTCCTTATTTTTGGCTTTGTCCGAAATTTTAAGCAAAAAAGTTGAGATGCTTGCAATTGTGCCTGCTCTTTTGTGGTCGAAGGTCAAGTGGAAGGAAAACTTGGAAAAGGGGGGTATGATCTTGGAATTCAGAGTTTTATATGGGACATGGAATGCACCAATACTAATCTGGGTGAGATTGCAGTACCAGATATTGTTTGTACACATGATGTTTAAGTGAAAGATACATGCTGAGATTTTACATTTTAATTCTGTACTCTGCTAGTTAAGCTTGTTGACTGCAATGAGTAGTCCGTATATGTTGTATTCTAGGGAGATGCTGTGTTTGTTTTACTAGTTTTGGTACATTGGCAGAAAGGAGCCATATTTCATTTGAAAGCACTTCACAAGAGTGGTCACTAGTCCAGAAAAAGTGGCTAAGTATTGGAGACCCCCCCCAACACACACTTTTACCTTTTTGTTAATTTTATGTTGCTGACACTGTTTAATGTTTATAGCATGTCGTAATTTTGATCCTAGACTTGCTGTGGTGATAACTGTTTTTCTAATGTTGGAAGCATGTTTTTGTCTTTAAAGCATTTGATTTATTTATTGGGAAGTAAATACTGTGGGAAGAAATAGCCAGGGAATTGTTATGGCTAGGCTTGTATAGGCCCTAGTACCAGTCTATGAACCTATGAACATAATTTAGGCCATTGGAATGGCTAGGCTTACTACAGTTTTGGTTTAGGGGCTAGCAATGCATTTGGGTGGCAGGTCTATTTATGACCGAGGTGTGTGAAGGAAAGCTGTTGATATTTTTCGACCATTTGCCCAGGATGGTTTGTTATTGTGGATTTTGTTTTCCTACTTTTACAAATATCCAGTGAAAGGCAAACTGTTATACTTTACTGTAAGAGCTTTTGCATTAATACCTGTACTGCTGCAGTTTCAGTATTTTGGTCAACAGTGTAAGTTGCATATTTTAAATAGGTCATTTATAATGGAAAAGGAATTCTCTTAGAAATGTAAACATGTGGACTTGCAAGCAAAAAGTGCTGAAGTACCATTCTGATTTGTTGCTAGGGTTTGCCAGTCCATGCCCTAAAACATTACCTATGTGTTTATTAGCTAGGAGCGCACATGTTTTTGCTCCCTGATGGCTCTTGTACAGCTATGCTATTGAGGCAGTGTAGTTCTTGCTTGCGTGTTTGCGTGTGCAAGCTCCAGTACAAGTAATAGTTGCTGTTTATTGTGGGGAGTTTGGAGAACAAAAGCTTTACTGCAATTAGAAGTTTATATGAAGGAAACTGGTCATTTTCTAGTGCTATTTGCCAGCTTTGCCATAGCTTACAAAAATTTTAATATAGCTAGGGGAAAGGGGGGGCTTAAAGTTACATATGCCAAATGTTCAGTTTTCCCTGGTGTTGTGGGACATGTTTGAAAGTTTGTGAACTGATACTTTGCAGGTGTTGAAATTGGCTGATTGGAGTTGGGACTGTTCCCCCCTCTCCCTAAACTGTGTTGAGCATTGTAGCCTTTGTAGAGATGCATGGTCACCCTGTGCCTTCCCATTGAGACTGATTGCAAGATGACTGTTGGCATTGAGGTGCTTGTCTTTTGCATCACCCCATCCCTTTTACTGATATTTGTAGTCTGGCAGTACTCTGTTATTTCACTGTTATGGTGTCATCTTAAACATAAAAGAGTTGTAAAAGGAATATTCAGGATCAGTGCTATTTAAGTTACTGTTTTTCTACTACTTAGTTTAAAGTTAATAACCACACTTTAAAATACACTGTTAATGTTTTATCACAACAGTAAGTTTACAGGCATTGAGCTCTCTTCTAGTTTTGGTAATCTTTAAATGGGAGATCTGAAATTTCATCGTTGCAAAGATAAGGCTTCAGTAAAGATCTGTGAGATGACTTCATTATCGCATTATAGATGTGAGATTAAATGTTAAAATTTTCCCATACTGGTCGTGGGTCTTTCTGTACCATGTTATGATTGTTATGACTTCATTTAGCAAACCCTCTGAAATGCAGGTAGTGTGAATATTGCCATGTTGTTGTCCATAACTGTCTCAAGTCTGCTTGTATTGTTTTCTTGTAAAGCACAGTTTTTAAGAGCATAAATATTGGTAAGTAAAATGTTAATTTTCATCATTTAGGTTCAGGAATTTCAGATTAGTTATTTTTTGGTGTAATTTGTATTTTATGGGCCATTTGTTCTCTTAATGGTTATTAGTGATGTTGAGTCATTGTAAGTAATAGTAACATTTGGTCATATGTAGTGTAGCGTGAGGAGGAGGTGCCCTGCCCGTTATTTTTTATTAAAATGCTGTGCCGTGTGTTTTGAAGTTTGTACTTTTTTAAAATTCTGTGTGCCTTGGTTTATATTCCACTTGTTTTAATATTGTATGCCAGTAGTAGATGTATTGGCAGCAGAATCTGTTTTAAGAATACAGTAAGGTCACGGATGTACCTTGAAGGGAAGGTAGTGAGTTGCTCAAAACCTGACATTTTTTGGTGGGCAGGTTAGCATAGAAAAGTGAGGGTATCTCTCTTCACCTCCTAGTATGGTGTGTGTATGTGTGTTTTTTAAATTATTATTCTGTGTAGCGTGTGACCCTTTCCAGAGAGATTTTTGAAGAAAAGTGAATTTGTTTGTACCTCTGTACCTGTTGGATGTTCCTTGTTTTGTATTACTGATGTAGTTTATCATTTGAGAAATATGTATAGGTTTTCATTAAGGTGTGAAACACAGAGTTGGAGAGATTACCACGCTGCCTCAGTGTGCTTCACTCTTATGTTTTTTAATTGATAGGGGTGCATTGTGCATTTAAAGCTGGCAAGCGGAGTATGCAGGTTTGGAATGAACTGAGAGAGAGATCTGAGACTGTATGGAGGTATGCTGTTTCTGATAATTTTTGAGTGAGAAAGGGAACCTTGTCTCCATAATAAGCTTGAGTATCAAGGTTCCCAGTGTTGTTCTGTGTGTTATGGGCAGCCATTGACTTTTGTTAATGTTGGACAATTATGTTCCCTGTTTGGAAAGATGATAATTAATCTGTGAATAATATTAGAGGTGGAATGTAAGGATGCTATTTATTTTTTGAGGCAGATGTGATAAGTGAGAGTCAGTATTCCACCTAGGGGAGAAAGGCAGCCCTAGTTTTGGGATAGAGGAAGTGGGAAATGTTTCTGGTTCAAAAGGGAGTTTAACTTTTGTTATCTGATTATGACTTTGGATGTTAAGTAAAGGGTCAAGCTAGATGCAAAGATTTCGGTGCTGAATGAGAGTTTCAAGTGTGTCATTTTGGTTATGGGAAATGTACCAGGTGGTGATAGCATGGTTGGGCAGCATTTCTGGAGTACAGAAGAGCACTGTGTTAGTTTTTAGTTAATGTGTGTGAGACTAGCCAGGTACATACTTTATTATGTTAGCTACTGATATTCCTGATGTAAAGACTATTCTTCATCTCTAAAGTGATCATTATCTGTACTTTTTTCCTAGCCTCCACCGCATCACCATTTCCTCCATAGCTACTCATCTTTTCTGTCTTCTGCTGTAATTTTTCAGTCTTACTATATGCATAGCCTCCTGGGTTTCTCTCCCTGCCTCTCCATTTTATCTCCCACTGTTTTTTTTTTTTTTTTTCTAGGAGCTTGTGCTAAGATGCAAAAGATTTCCCACAGAAGCTGTTGCTGTCATTTGTATTAAGTTATTAGGTTGACAAAGATTACACCAGTTAGGAGCCCTTTATCCCTTACTCAGATAGTCAACATCTTTTACTATATCATGTAGTTAAAAAAATATCTAATTCTCCCATGTAAAATACTAACATGTGATGCAAGATCTGCAGGCCACAGAATCAAACCTCAATCCCTGCCTTTTTAATAGATGCTGTTATTACTTTCATCCATTTTGTTGCTGCTTTATTTTTTGCCCAGGTTTTGCATTTTTTTATTTTTGCTTTGCATACTTTTGAGTTTCTAAGTTGTCTCCCTTTTAAACCTCCTATTTTTGCATTAAAGCCAATGTCACACCTGACAATGAACTGTTGAATTATGTTTTAGTCAATATTAATAAATAGTTTATCCAATGTTACAACTGAAAATGAACTGTTCGATTGTTTTTCACAGTCAATATCAATAATTTATTAAACTTGTATTTTTATCTTTATTACTCTATCACTCAATCCAAGATACTGAAACCTGCACTTAAGTTTACCTTTAGGCTTATTTGTGGGTGTTATGGCTTTTGCCTAAAATAGACCATGCATGTCAAAAATGGTACATTTTTCCAACTTAACAGAAGTAAGAGGAGGTGCAGAGCCAGGACTTTTTTTGTGCAAAATAGGGTCCTTTGAGGCTACAACCCTCCATGTGAGTAATAGCAGACTTACCTCTGCATAAAACATAGATGTTGACAAATGTCCATAAGTAGCCCTCAGACTGCACTTGCAGTTTAACTACACTACAAGGTATCTGTTACAGTATGATTTTTCATGCATTTAAAAATTGAAAACTGGAAAGACTTTTGTGGGAGTGATCCATATGTGGGTGTGGCTCTAATAGGGGTGTTCCTTAAGTATGGTGTGGGTGGGGCTTAAGGGGCACCACAGCAGTACTTCGCCTAGGGCGCCGTTTCAGCTAAGGCCGGCCCTGGACAGACCTGTTGGGGGAATGCTTATTAGCACTACCTGAATGTTCCCACACACAGTACCAGGTTCCACATTACTATTGTGCACATACATCTCACTCTGTTACTGTACACACTCTGACCACAGCTTAACAAGTTGGGGTGTAAATGGGACATACGTGGCTTCTTAGTCACATAAGGTATTGGGGAGTTGCTAGTGTGCCAGGTTTGTTGTCATAGATGTGCGTCAATCAGTTGTATTTCCTTTTTGCTGCCTATATGTCTGGGATCATCCCACTGATTTCCCAGCGGAACAGGTTGATAGGCATTAGATATGGGCCACTTTAATAGACATTCTGGACATATTTGTATGGTTGTGGGGTATGATTCTGTATGCAGACTACTACCACTGGCAGGATTCGAACTGTGGCTGTGTGTGCTAAAAAAACAACAGTTCACATCTCAGTTGCATGTGCTATTCAGTTTTTGTTATCTGTACTTTCCCTGTTTACTGTCTATGTGTCTCTCAGTTGTACTAAATGGACTCTGGGGATTACACCTGTCATGTACAGGCAGTCCTACACATTCAATTTATGGTGCATAGTGTGGGTAACAGTTCTTAATACTACAGTACTATTACATGATTGCAAATTTACATTACTATATTATACCAGAATATACACATGCAGTCCAGCAGTTAGACCTGTTTTGTCAGGATATTACACTTTTATTTCCATACAAACAATATGAGAATCTTCCTGCCATATTCTGTAGTGTATGCAGTAATTGCCTTGAACAATACAGGTCTTATACTTGCAATTAATTTAGTACTACTTTTATTTTTATTTCCTATGACAGTAAAAGCATGAGTATTACTGACCTGCCTCATGTCGCAACCGTGCCAGGCAGCAGATGTGGGCTTCCTGGTTCGCGGCCCACTCCGTTGCAGCTGTGGGGTACATAAGAGGAATATTTAGCCGTACCTATCCATGATATATCTGAGCTGGCACTTATTACACACATACTGGGTTGATACATACACACAGCTGGAACATCCCCTGATGCTTTAGCCTCTTGGACCCCCTCCTCCAAGAGGTCCCCCTTCTACAGCTTCAGGTCAGCATAGTGGTGCCTGACCTGCTCACCAGTTTGGGGTATGCCAGTGGCACTGGTGAGGTCACGTTGAGATGGTCACAGGCCTCTGCCTTATATTGGGAGCCCTGGTAATGGCCCTGCAGCAGTCTCTGTGCATGGTCTTTAACTAGGAGTCCTGCCATGACCTTGGACTCATGGATGCACCAGTGCTGTGCCCGGAATTGCACTCCTTCTCCCCTTACTGCCATAGTGTCTGCAAGGGGAAGCTACAACCAGTTATGAGCTGTATTCCCGCCTCTTGGGTTTAAGTAGGGCCGATTTCCCGCACTTTTCTGTGATTGGCTGGTTTTGAAAAGGCTAAGCTATGGGCAAACTTGCTTACCTAAGGTTAGCATTGTTTAAAGGGGTCTACCACTGGCCATAAAGAGTTAGCTGGTCTACACATTGCTCACACCTCCTAAGCTGACCTGTGCAATGCTTAGCATTGTCTACATTACACATTCATTATAATGCCTTTTTGGCATTGTGTTATTATTCATTGCACCTTATATGTATGCCTAGTATCTCTGATTGATGTGTACATACACTCTGTGGGGTCCTTGTGTTTTATTGTGGACTTTGACACTCTTTTACAATTACACCTCATTTCTGGGCTTACTACTATACTCCAGTTCACATATATATATGTTATGCAGTGGGTTATGGCACATATGACTGTATACTGATGCCTTTCACAGGTTCAGTTTGGTTATACTATGGTGAGGACATGTTTACTACTACCTCATTCTTCAGTACTTCTGTGATGGCTTGGTGGATAACTACTGGGACTGTGATGTATAGGGTCCTGGGTTCGACACCTGCATGGCTGTTTAGTTTGTTGATGGACAGAACAAGGGTCATTGGATACAGAGTGATTAAGGCACTTTTGAGCACTTGTAAGCAGGTTTGCGCAATGGTAAGTACTGTTAACCTGCCATTACATCTGCTTACAGAGAGTTAGCTTCAGAATTGCTTAGCCAGTGTAGGCATTGCTTACCCCAGCGCAAACGCACTTAAACGCACTTACTAGTGCTTAAATATGCTTACTACTGCTTAGTTGTGCTTAAACCTGCTTACTAGTGCCTTATTCATTATGACACTGACACTTCACATGTTCATTTCCTGCAGTACTCCAGTTCATAAATATATGTTCTTTTGTTGGTCTTGCAACAAAAATATTGGTCATAACATGCTTTGCCATGGAAAATGGAATGTGCTGCAGTGGGACTCGAACCAGGAATGCCTACTCATAAGGCAAATGCTCTGCCCACTACACTATTGCTCTGCTGCTTCATTTGCATATAACCTCCTTGTTATCCTCTTCAGCCTTTTAAGCTGCTTTAACTGTAGCTAAGCAATGGGCATACTCACTCACCTGCAGTTAGATTTAATCAGATTTTTGAAAGAAAAATAAAAAGTTTTCGTCATTTTATTTATATGGACTGTTGCTGTTGTACACATGGGGGATTGTTGGTTGGGATGTGCGGACACCTATGAGTGGTCTCACTCATTCCTTACCCCTTTCTGCTGTTCCACATTGCAGGAGCATGTTTATTCTGAGAGCTGCTTTCAGACATGCCCCCTGCACTCTTACACGCTCCATGTAAGCCTAGGAGCTTGAGCAGCATGCCTTATTAATATGCATGGCACGCTGCAAGTGCTGCTCCTAAATGGGCACATCCATGCAGGACTAAGTCAGTCCTGCACAGAAGTTTAGTAAATCTGGGGGGTTGTGTATTTTAGGGTTAGGGTCAGGGTTAGTTTGGAGGATCGATATAGTGTTGTTTGTGTGTGTATGTGAATGTTTATATGTATGAATGTGTCTTGTGCAGTGGCAGTGTTACAGGAAGGTTTCTATGAAGGTAAGGTGTAGGTTAGGGGTAAGGTAAGGGCAGTGTTAGCATTAGCATCCAATACTTAGGTGGTCCAGTGGGGAAGAGAGTAGTTATTTTTCAATGTTTGACTGTTTGAGCACTTGAATTAAACCCAAGCACAGACAAACACAGGCAAACACACACATATATCTATGTCTATATCTATATCTATCTATCTATATATATATATATATATATATATATATATATATATATATATATGCAGATAGATATGTAAATAGATATATAGATATATGTAATATATAAATGTGTATTTATTATTGTGTGAGTGTGTGTGTGTGTGTGTGTGTGTGTGTGTGTGTGTGTGTGTGTGTGTGTGTGTGTGTGTGTGTGTGTGTGTGTGTGTGTGTGTGTGTGTGTGTGTGTGTGTGTGTGTGTGTGTGTGTGTGTGTTTGTGTTTCTGCAGTTGCAAGGATGTGCATACATATTTGTCTTTTTGATTGTGTGTGCATATGTAAACACATGTGTTTGCATTTTGTGCATTCATGCAGATGGGCCGACTGAATTAAATTAGTTAAAAATCCAAGGGGAGCCTAATTACTTAGCTCCTGATATCTTTAGAGGAGTAACGTTATTTGTAGACATTTAAGGGATATATTAGGAAAATGTAAAGAAGAAACCAGTATTAAGAGTGAGATTCAATGACCTTTCCCTTTACCAGTGACCTGTGTTGTAGTCCCCAGGGCCTCCTATTCCTGTTTGCAGAAAACGTACAGTAATGGTTTAAAGCAAAATGTTCTACAAGGGCAGAGGGGGAAACAAAATCCTTAAAACTGCAATGTTTATAAAATGAGTGCGTACTTCATTAACGATACACATCCCCTGGGGGCTATGGTAATTAGCAACATAAATAAAACAGTTAGAGCGCCCTGTAGTTGCATAATGGCAGTAATTAAAGAAGGGAAGCTGGCTACTTTGTTTCTTTTATTAATGACTGAACAGCAGCTGATTACTCCCATTGAAATGATTTATAAATGTTTGGTAAAGGAGCACTGGGGAGTGGCAGTTAAATACACACATTTTGTGTAATTCTCAGTAGAAATTTTCTAGCTAGAATTTTAAGCATACTTTTCACCACAATACATACCAAACTTCTTTTTCCCTGAATATTTCATGCTGATTCTGTCGTGTGTGTTTATATCTGAGTAAATCAGGCAGACCATTGTTACATTGACGATGGGTAATCTTCCGTGAGAGGGAGCTTAAGACCCCTATAGTTTCATTAATCATGAATGCATTACAAAGAAATGAAACATTTCATCTATTTTCAGAATGCAGACTTAAGTATTTTGAAATTTAAGATAAAAAATGAACTGCCACAACAAGGAAATAAAACTAGGTATGTAGATTTGTTTGCTGTATTACTTTAGTAATACAGACAATGAAGAGTTATCAAAATAACACATCCTCCCTCAGTGTATTCTGTAGGATCTCACAAAATCATGTTATGATTTCATATATCTATATATCTATCTGTCTATATATCTATATCTATCTGTCTATGATACATACCTCTCACATGTACCTCACTAGGAGGAACGTTCCTCATTTTCACTATTAAAATGTCCATGTTTCTCATAGTTCCACACTGATAGTGTATGTCACATATTCAGTGCTAGGAATTTTCTTATCTGATATCCATGGTAAATAATACTAAATTATATTTATTTATCAAAATAATTTTTTTTATGTTTAAAATAACACACTTTTACCATCCTGTGAGCTTCCTACTTGACATTGTTAATAAGTTGTTAAAAAGTGTTTCCCATTTTGCTCATTTGCTCCACATTATAAGAGACAGTGTTCCATGTTTTGGAAATGGAAGGTTGAGAGCTATTTATGTAAATATATTTAGATCTATATCTACATCTATATATCTATATATAACTATATCTATATATATATATATATATATATATATATATATATATATATATATATATATATATATATATATATATATATATATGTGTGTGTGTGTGTGTGTGTGTAGGTATATATATATATATAGATATATATATATATATATATATATATATATATGTATATGGGTTCCTATCGCGTGATCGAAAATCGTTAAACGGCGAACGTGTATTGAGCGAACCCGATTGGTTGAAACGTTGCGCACGTAACATGGAAATCGCCGTAGGGAATATTTCCCTTTACTTCGATGCAGTGCGATCTCTGAGTTAGAATATTTAAATATTTAAGTAGCGGGTGTGAGTGCCGCAGCCCCCCACATGGGGGGCCTACAGTGTGTAGGTAAGAATAGTTTTTTATATTTTTTTTTTATTATATTTTTGAAATTTCAACCATCACTCATATGGTGTCGACCATATGGTGTTCAATGTTTGAAACTTTCGAAAATATAATGTAGACCCATATATATATATATATATATATATATATATATATATATATAGATAGATATATATACAACTATAAAATGAGTAATCACCAGGAAGTTTGATCAAACTCATCAGCAACAGCAATTACCATGAATTGTCACTTAAATCACTGAAAAAAGTAATCACAAATGTAAACCAAAAGGCTATTTGTTTATTTTATTTTATTTATTGATGTTTATTTACCAGGAAAGTCCACTGGGCCAGAATGAGCCCATTTTCAGTGGAGGCCCAGGGAGAAAAGCTCCACTATCACAAAACAATAGAATACAAAAATACAGAGTAGCTTAACACACACAGGATACAGAGACAATCAGCAAACAAAAAGGCTACATTTGTGATAAGCAAAAGAAAAACAAAAATTAACTTTTATGTGGGGGTTGGGGGCTTCAGCCTGCCCCACATCCCTTGATATGGGGACTCCACACCTACACTCCTGGAAATTAAATATCTACTCCTGAGTTAGATAAACTGAAATAAAGGGAAAAACCCTGGAATTATGTAGCAGTTGATCAAATGAACTGCGACTATTACATAATTTGACCAACTGTACAGACAATGAAAGACAGCATTTCAGCATGATTAAATGTGTAGAGCATTATATCACATAACACACACAAAATAACACACACACACACACACACACACACACACACACACACACACACACACACACATATATATATTTAATGGGTGCAGTATGTCTATATGCATGGTCAACAAAGGATAAATAAATAAAATAAATATCAGCATAAGATCTCTAGAAAGAACTTGAAATACGTGTCTTAAGCTTATTTATACTGATCTTATTTTATAAATATGAATTTCAATTTTAAATACATTTTTTTAACTTCACTATTAATTTCCATGAGAAATTAAAATAATTAGAATGTTATACCTTTATATCTCTCAATTTATAATCACAAGATTCAGATAAAACAGGGTTATTAATTTGCTATTAGAATAAGTATAACACGCTATACAGATAACGGTCAGTAGTATTACAGTAATAAATAAATTTAGGTATTGCAAGAACTACCAGGCATTATTTTGTATAACCAGTTCTGTAATCCATACAAACTCAGCATTTTCAGCATAATTTTTGTGCTGGTTTGTCACTGTTTCAAGGTTCAGCCAAATGCTGCTTCAGTGCATTCAATAAGTCTTTAAACTGCATTTGTACCACCATCTATAATAATAGTCATTTTTAGTTGATATATAAATATTGCTGATTGGTTTGGTCCTACTGAGCAAAATTAACAATTTAGTAAAACTCTTTTGCTATATAGGAGCTTTGCACAATGAAAATCTGAACTTTACAACATTTAGTTCCATTAAACCTAGAAAAAATAAATATTGCTTACATATAAGCTTATATAAGATGGCGGTGCCCATATGGCTGCGGCTACTCTAGCTACCCATGTACGTTTTTGTGTTTTGTGTGTGATTGTCATTAGTTGTCCATTTAGAAATCTGGTTTTGAATGGGTCGGGTGTGCAATCATTTGGCAACCATGATCTTTTTTTTTTTTTTGATTGGTGTGGGAGTTTGCCTTGGATGATCATTGGACTGGTTTTCAGGATTGTGGGATGACTGCGGACATTCAGGCCTTCAAGGAGTTGCAGTTGGGCCATGTGCAGATGACAAAATCCGACTGTAGATTTCCAAGTTGTGGTAGGTCAGAGCAGACCGGTCTAGAAATTAGGATGTTGCCGGTGTTTGAGGATGAAACCCTACGGCGGTGCGGATTGTGTAGATGGAAGGTTTTTGATGTGAGTATGGAGGTGGTTCTGTTGGGTTGGAGTGAACTGCCTAGTACTTGGGCCATTGCTGGAGTTCTGGAAAGCTAGCAATAGTGTGGATGGTATGCAGTACTGCAGTCACTGCAGTTCACCACTGTGATGGGTTATGAACATGGATATTGTATCTTGGTACCTTCCGATGGCTTGGACTCAGTTGTTGTTGTTGATGATGTAATTGTTCCTGTGTTTGTTTTTTTTTTTTACATTTGAACTAAGAGAAACATAATTTTGTTCAACTGTGCAGTGTTGCTGCATGGTCTGAATGACAATAAAGTTTTACTTGACTTGACTTGACTTACATAACTAGGGGGTGTGAAAAGCAATGTATGAGGGGGAAACAAGGCAAAAGTAAACAACAACCAAGTGATAAATGTGAAATAAAGAAACCGTGTTTTATAAGCATCATAGTAAACAGCTGAAAAGCTGTAAACAAGAAAAACAAATGTTGGACTCGTACACAAATGAAACTGGTCCACCAGTCTGGTGAGCAGCAGTAGGGAAGGTAAACCAGTCAGTGGGACTGCTGTAATATAAAATGATTGTGACATCAGCACTGGGTTGGTATGCAATGTATTATTGTGAGGGAATCTGGAAGAGAGCAAAAGAAAGTCTTAAAAGGCCCACATCCAAGGCATGCACATGCAAGAGCCAAAAGGATTGGATCCAGGGGCCAAGGACTGGGAGTGGTGGTCTGAGTGTAGGCAGTTGCCAAGGAACAATTTTCAGCTTAGAGGGTAGGTAAAGAGAAAGCATTATGCTAAATAGCAGCAACTGAGAAACTAGGTGGGCTGGGCAAAAAATAACGGAAATACAGCTAATTACATGGATAATTGGGGGTAGTTCAGAATAAGGAGAATACAGGAAAAGTTAAAGAGGATGGGAGGAGGAGACATTGTTCTATTATGAGAAACAAGACTGAATATCAGAGATGGGGTGAAGATGGTGAGCTATAAGTAGTCAAGGTGAGAAATGGACAGCAAGGCAGGAGGAAAGAGGGAAGCAGCAAATTGTGTTTTGTAGAGGGCATCAGAAAAACACAGAGAAAGTGGTAAAACATGGATCATCTGGCAGAGAAGGGTGAAAGGTGTGCACTGGACAATAACAAATGTATATGCAGCAAACAGGGTTGAAAACAGATTTAACAAGAATGTTTTTCTAGAGATAATTGTGTATGTGGAAAATACAGTGTCAGCAGAGAAATGGGAAATGGTTTGTTTGGAAGGAGGAAATAAAACAAAAAAGATGAGACAAGAACTAGCCCAAGGAACAAAAGAAAGAGGGTGGCTGGATAGATGGAAGGACAAGTATCCAAACAAAATAGAAAATACCTTCAAAAGAAATAGTTTAGCAGAGGCAAGTAGGTTAGACAGGTTTTTAGGGAAGGAAAACGTTTTTGAAATAATGAAAGGGCTTCAAATGCTGGAGTAACACATACCAGATCATGTAGCAGGATTATCACAGAAGGAAAGAAGGAAGTGTAATTGAGGAACAGCTGGTTGTGTTACAGAAGGAAGTTGGCAGAAATAAAAGCAGAAGGTAAGCACTACATATAAGAGAAAAAGCAATAAGAATAGAATTAAAGAATAAAATGAATACAGAACAATGGTACTACAGGGACTTTTGGTGAATAGGGTGCATAGTGTAGGGGGGCAAATGGGTAAGAAGAGGAAGCACACAGAGAAAGAGAGGGGGAGAGAGAAGTACAGAAGTCTCATAATGGAACTGGAAAATAATGTAGAGGGATATATACAGGTGAATGAACAAAGAGACAAACACGCTGAATGCAGAGGTGACAAGGGATGAAATAAGGAAAGCTATATTCAAGATAAATGAGAATTCAACATATAGGGGAGGGGAGGAAGTATAGAAGGTTCTAGAGGAGGAATACAGCCGAATAGACAAAGTATGCAAAAGTATGAGGAGGACCAGGAAAGCCATGATATCTAAAGGAGGAGGAAAAAGGGAAGAAATGGGAAATTATAGGCCTGTGCCGTTGATGAATGAAGATGCCAAGATTTGGGCAATTAGCAGGAACACTGGATGATGTATTGCCAAAAGTAAGACAAGAAGGGCAAAATGATTTTGAGAAAGGAAGCAAGGTAAAAACAACAAACAAAAAATTGTGTGTAACCTGCTGGAATTTATGCTCAGGGAGGAAAATAAAGGTGGGATTGTGCTATTTGACCTGCATAAGTCCTTTGATATTATGAGTTGCGAATTCTTATTGAAGCCATTGCAGCCAAGGCAAGTATAGGAAAAGTTCATAAGTTAGATACAGGGCACATAACAAGAGCCAGAAATGTAAATACTCATAAGTAGAGGAATATCTGAGGAGACAAGAATGGAGAGAGACCAGACAAGGGTGTTCACTATACTCAGGCCCGCTTACGCTTGGGATCGAGCATTTGGTAGTGTAAGTCATTCACAGTCTACCAATGCTTGAAGAAAAGGAGGGGATAAAATCTCAGTTTGTGTTATATAAAATGACTACATGCTAATGTCAGAGGATGTAGCTGTAGCAATGGAAACTATAAGAGAGACATTCGAGAAGTTTAAGGAAGTGGTGAGACTCAGATGCAATAATAAAATGGCAGTCATATTAAGATGATGAAAAGGAAGGGGAAAGGAGGAGTAGGTGTGATAAGAGGCGGAGCTCCCCAAGTATCTAGGGCTGTCTGCTGAGAACATAGTGAGACAGACAGTTGGTAAAACCTATTAGAAGTGTAAAAAATGTAAGGAATACTTTTTCATTGGGGAGAGGGAGACTTATACATTGCTTAGGAGAATTAATGCAGCAAGGATGATAATATTACCAATAATTCTCCACCCAGGGAAAAAAGGCTACAACAAATGCTAAAGGAAATAGAGGATTGGGTCAATAAATATAAGGAGAAAGGGGTGAGCAGAGTAAAAAATGGGAATGAATAGAAAAGGGGGGGCTGGGGACTCCTACATATTCTAACATATACACTGACATGTAACATCATTCACTGCCTAGAAACTTATGAAGAGTTTAAGCAAAAAGGCATATGAAGAGGGAGATGTGGAGAAGTTTATTAAAGGATATGAATAAAGTAGCAATAAAAGAATGGGATGCATGGAATAGTGTGACGGGAACCTCAAATACTGTGGGAACGGAAGAGGGGAGCAAAGATAGAGAAGAAAAAATTAAGAAATCTGGAGAAGTGGAATACCTGTAGAGGAAGATTTGGTATGTAGAGAAAAAGATGGTGGGAAAGATTTAAAACAACACAGGAGTTAATAAACAGAGAGTGCTTGAGACCAGAGACCCAGTGGTGGGACTACTTGGTACTCAGAGAGACCTGGAAAAAGAATACAGAAAATAGGAAAAAGGAACAAGCAGGAATGGGGGGCAAAAGGAGAGAGGACAGTGCCCTGAAGGAAACGGAGCAGTATAGGGAAGCAAAGGACCAAACAGATCTATGAAGCTTTAAAAAAAAGGAACATGGTTGAAAAAAGAGAATGACAAAGAACTGGGGAAAGGAAAAAGAACAGAAGGGAGCTGCAGGATATTGGCAAAAGACAATTCAGGCAGTGAGGCACATGAGGAAAATTCACAGTGTGAGATCAAAGCCTGGGAGTACTGCATAGATGTCATCTGATCCCTATTAGAATGGCAAAGGAAGGCAGAAAGGACAACAGTAGATGCTGGAAGTGTCAGGAGGAAGATGCAGGAATGATGCACATGTCCTGTAATTTTTGGGTGGGCACAAGAAGTATGGAAGCAGACACAGATAATTTGGGGCAGCTTATTTCAAAAGATTGCAGAGCATACTTGGGAATAAAGAAAGAGGACAGTATCTGGAAAGGAAGAGAAACATTATCAGACTGCTGAGTAATGAAGATAAAACCATCATCACTCAAAATTGGCAATGAACAAAAACAATATGGGAGCACAAATTACACAAGTGGTTCCCAGACATGGGGAGAAGGTGGCAGAAACTGACTAAAATGAGGAAACGTGGGAAGTGATAACTGAAAAGGCAATGAAAATGTTACAGAATATTATAAGAGTTGTTCTCATACCAGGAGGATGGAAAGGGCGAACCCATAAGGAAATCGGGGGGGGGGGGGGGTGATAGGGTAGAAAATGAAGCATCCCACCACTGATGAGATATGGTACACCATGCATGAAGACTGCATGTGAATTGCTATTCTGTAATGACTTAACTTAGACTGTTAAATGTAAACAGCAGGTCTGAGTTGTGTCCAATGGAAAAGATAAGATGGACTGTAGTTAAGGATGAAAATGAGTCATTCGCTGCTGGTGATAAAGTACACCATGCATGACTATTGCACTACAGAAGTGATATGAAAATGTGTTTTGTGAATAACGTTTGACTACATGTATCTCTTTATATAAAGACCAAACTTGTCTTACCCTTAAATTACTCCTAGTCCCAGTATCCTTTTGAAATACACATTCTGAGACCCCCCTTCATTATTCCTATCTCCCTTACCCTCTCCCTTTCCATCAAAACAATTGTGGCTTCTCCTGCGATCTTGCCCTCCCACATTTCTAGCGATCAAATTGGTGAAAATGACCTTCAGGTAAACTTGAGCACCTTAGAAGGGCATCACAACATTTGTAAAGTAGGTAGAGATATCTTTGTTTTTTTTTTTGAAATCGTGAAACATTTTTAACAGTATAATATACTTAATATGTGGTATTTCTTTTAGAACTCTGTATGTGAAACATCCCTGTATATGTCTTCACTTTCTGATACTTATATGCATTAGGTTGAGCAATTGGATCAGTGCTCCAGTCAACAAATTAAATAAATATAATAAATTCATGTTTAGGTAGACTCTGGGAGAAATGATAAGACAAATATTGTACAAGACAGTAAACGGCCTACTGCCCTGATAAAGTAGTATAAAATTGTCCATAGTCAGACTAGAAATGTGGTAGAAACTATGTTTGTCCTACTAAACTCCCAGCTCCAGTCCCTGGACACATCTGGGAGGGCAATGCAATAATAGATAGCTACAGCCTGCCAGATACTTATATAATTATAATTCTGCGTTTTGCAGAATATGATATACTGCTATTAGGCAGGCTGACCAGCATCCCCAGGACCCTTCACCAGTGCAGTAGCAGAACTTGCTGCAACCTCAGTGACATCCACCTGCAGCACAGAGGGCAGTGCTTAGGTTCCAGATGGCATTGTGACCAGTATATGGCAGTGCACACAAGGTGGCAATGTGTAGGCTCCCTCTATGCATCCCTGACACACACAGTAGCAGTGTAGTGTCATAAAGAACAAAAATGATGCATTCAGTGTTTTCTAATCGCTAGACTGGGCAGTCCATATCCAAGTCGCAATGATCATCACAATCTCCACATACAACACACAGAAAAATGGGTGGTGAGGTTCACAGACAACATCATTTGCACAGGTGTCTAGGAACATTTGGACACGACAGTCCACTCTACCTGGAACTGAGGACCAAAGAACAATAGAGGCAAAGACAGAAGGTCATGTGATGGGGGGTATCTGTCCAAACACAATCTCCATGGCAGTGTGGGTAGGGTGCAACTGTGGAGCAGTACAGTGGTGTGACTGTGATGGTGAGTTGTGACAGAGGCAGTATGGTACTGTGCAGCATGGCCCTGATGCCCTTTCAGCAATGCATGCCAAAATGTCATCCTGGACACAGACATGGCAGAGCTTGTGAAACAAGTCCTGTATGGTGCTCATACACAAATTGTCTCACCCAGGGCAGCCCTGTGGCATGACTGATCCTCATCATTGGTGTAGTTATAGTAAAACTACAAGCACGGCAGGTACAGACTGTATATCTTGCGATGCTCATCCAGTGCATCTACTGCAGATAATCATATGCCTATAATCATGGGCAGCACTATGTTGCAGGACACTGAATGTGGCACTGACTAACATTCTCATTGCGATGACCATGGCAACAATTTGAACCACGATAGAGTGGGCAAGGCTGGTCATAACATTATCCTTTTTTTTTGTCTCTTGTAAGCCATACGTACAGTGCCAGCCAGCTCATATCTGCATTTATAGATGTGGGTTGTGCCTGTATTACAGCCCAGTGAATCTGCTGGTTGCAGCTGAGAGCATCTCACGTCACAGACCTGCTGAGTCAGTGAATGATACTGCAGTGAACTACTAGACCTCCATACAGTGAGCATATGTACATCAGATTCAGTACTGTCATATGCCCACTGCTGGTGGCCATGACATTAGTAAAAATGGAGACTTCCCAGACCTGGTAGGCAATATGCCACACAGTGCTGCTGATTTGAAGGTGGAAGGCTACAAGTGTCATCCTGCCCAGTGCGGAGTGAGACAGACAGTGTTAATGTGTCTTGAGACTGTGACTGAATGTGCATGGTATCTTTGAAGCAGATTATAGCAGGGGAATTGGTCTCAACCTGTTGTTCTGACCCAGATTGTACAGGTTTCACAATACTGGCGCTTGACCCTCTGGATAAAAATGCTTAACGATACTTTGATAATAGTTAACCCAAAAGCCCCAAGCCCTTTGGTGTATATTTGTCGCTAACAGCCGAGTTCCCACAGCCAAATATAAAAAAATTACTGGTTGCAGTGATTCCCTGAGTCTGTATTCCCTATGTACCTATGAAGGACAAAGGCAATAGCTAATTCAAGCATCACTATGTAGGTATGCACACATTTGCTGTATGCTTTTTGCAATCTGGGTACATACTTATCTGGTCTTCATGAGAGATATATGGCATATGATGCTTGTCCCCTCATCCCCACCTTTCATGGATACCACACATGA
Organism: Protopterus annectens; assembly: GCF_019279795.1. Classification (NCBI taxonomy): domain Eukaryota; kingdom Metazoa; phylum Chordata; order Ceratodontiformes; family Protopteridae; genus Protopterus; species Protopterus annectens. Next base: position 1,818,005,912 of record NC_056743.1, read on the forward strand.
TTCTTCCTCAGCAAGCATGGAGCTTGACAGAGGAGCAACTTCATATTTTAAGGGCCTGTGACCAAATGCTATACATTTAAAACAAGAGTAAAACAAATCAAGCATGTTAACACTAAAATAAAATGTTGGATATGACAAAGTTGCATAATAAAGGAATAAAATTAAGTAATTATGCAAGTAAGACAATGAAGACCCAAATGAAGGTCAGTAAAAGAACCCTTAAATATATTACACAGGAGGCAAAAGATATGGATGTTTGTCTTTTCCCGGTTAGGGGTTGCCGCAGTGGAACTCTTGTCCGCTAATGATTGGCAGTAGATTTTCATGGTGCGAGTTGCCAGCCCAATGCCTAACCTTCAGTGGAGGCACGCCCATTCATACATGTCTTTTGGAGGCCACTTGACTGCAGGGAGGACATGCAGACTCCACACAGAAGGCACTCCAGGCAAGAATCGAACAGGCGAACCTTTTGCTGTGAGACAACAATGGTACTGCTGTACCACCGTGGCTTCTAGGCAAAAGATATGGATAAGTTAGCTAAATTGTCATCATTTACCCTCTTTTTCTCATTTTATACAAGTTGACTGGGTTCCAATTCAGCTGCCACCTTCTGTCTTGATTCAGTGCAACTCTCCTACTTTCTTTGACAGCCTTGCATGAGTGTCAAAGGTCATCTCAAATACAATCCATCCATGTCTTTGAAAGACATCCTCATTCCCTCTTGTCTTCTTCATGTCCATCTCCTGTATGTGCCCAACCACAATAATCTGTCCTCTTTGACGTTATCGTTACTTCTTCATCTGTCCCATAGTGCACATCCTACCACTTGCTCAGGCACTTCATCTCCATCACCTCTACGTTACTCAACCACTCTCCTTTCACTGGCCAGGTTTCTGTACTGTACAGAAGTGGTGGTCACATCACTGTTTTGTCCACCTTACATTTCAGCTGCAGCCCCACTGATTCTAGTTTGCATCTCATCATACAGACTTTCTTTCTCCTCAGCACCCCCACAACCAATTCCTTGAAGCTGTTATCCTGGTCTACTATTTTTCTTCTATCTCAATTTTTCACCTTCTTCCTGTGTCCCCCATTTGCTGCCATGACAGCTGTTTTGGCTGTACACTGTTTTATCCCATGCGACTTACATTCTGCATTCCATTCCACTATCACTTGCTGAAGTTCCTTGTTCAGTGTCAGATTGCAATGCCACATCATCTGCATTCAGTAGCTTTGTTGATCTGTCCCATCTGATCAGTTTGCTGTTGTAGTCTATCACAAGTATAAACAGCAGTGGGTTCAGAGCTGAACTCCCATAAACAATCATTACCACCGGTAACCCCTCTGATAATGCCAAGCATTGTTAGCTCTTGTGTCACTGGGTCCTTGTAAGTATCTTGTAGTAATTCTGCTAATGTCTGTTGGACTTCAAACCATCAAAGGAATGCCCAAATCAGCTGACCTGGGAACTTGTTTTATGCTTTATCCAAGGATCCATATTGCACTCTTTCCTCATATCTTGCCTCTTTTCCAGTGTTTGTTTTACTGCAAATATTTGGATGGTTGTGCTGCAAATAAGCTGAATCCAAACTTCTCCTATCCCATCTTGCCTTCCAATACTTTGCATATTCACTTATTAATCGCCCTTTCCAATGCTTTCATATAATGTGGTAGGAGTTCAATATCTAACTACTGCACAGCTGTGACCGTTCCCTTTTTTCTTATACACCGGCAGTAGAATACTTGTTCTCCATTCATCTGGGATACACCTTTCCCTCCACAGAGCTAAGAGTACTTTTAGGAGAAATATCCTTTCTGACTCTCCCAGCATTTTGATCGTGTCTAATATGATGTCATCTGAGCCTGCTGCTTTCCCTGACTTCGTTTTCCTTAGCAGTTTTCATACTTCTAGGCTTGGCTTTTATTTCTTTCATCATAAGCTGTGTATTGGGCAGTATGCCCTTCCATCTGCCTTTGATTACCTGTGGACTAATGAGCAGGTTGTTGCTGACATTCCTTATGAAATGTGCCAGGGACTATTAGCCAGCCAGTATTCCTTCTTAGCCTGGTCCACCTTTTCTATTCCCAACTTTTTCATGCACTTATTTTTTATAACTTCCTGGACTTCTGCATTCCACTGCTTTCCTTGTGTACCTTATTTCCAGAACTGGCTCGGCCGCATATCTGCTCTATTGTCCTCACACATGCTGTTTTTAGACATTGCCTTTCTTCTTCAACTCCACCTATTACCTCTTTCTCCTGAGGTGTTAGAGCCCTGAATATTTCTTTGAACACTTGTGCTTTCACTATGGCCAACTTCCAACTCTTCAGCCTAGCCTCTGTTGACCTTAGAGCCTTATCTGACCACCCTTTGCAGCTGATTATGGCCACCAGTGGTGTATGTTTTTGGCCAACTGTTTCACTGGGATGAGTTAGCAATCTTTGATTCTGCCCTAATGACTTTTCCTTATTAAGAGGAAGAATACCTAAGCTGCATGTTGGCCATTCTTGTATGTGAGCTTGTGACATTTTCTCTTGCTGAACCATGTTTTCCCCACCAGCAAGCCATTGGCTAAACAAACCTGTAAATGGTTCATTTCCCATGTCCCTGCTTGTAAATGTTTCATCTCCCAAGCCCCTGCTTACACTTATCAAGGGTATCTGAACTTGTCCAAGATTTGGGATGCATGGCTAGGCTTAAAATGGCCCTCATGGTTGTTACCCTAGTAAACGCATATGAACCTATGAAAAGTCTAGAAAAGTCAGCTAAATACAAACTAAACAAGATAGATTTATTCCTGTTTAAAACCAACAAAGGCGTATGAATTCCTTTCCCAGGCTGGAAGCAAATTAAATGGATAGGATCCTTGATCTGTGTAAGTAAAAGCCCAGAAACCCAAGGGCTCCAAACAGCATGTTGGCTTTGGTAGTAGCCCCTGCAATGCAGAATGTAGGGTCTGGGATGTGGCTGGCCTATTCCAGGGCAAGAACTTTCATACATATGAAGTACCAAAGCTATATAGGGTTACGTAAACTAAAACCAGAACCATGTAAATTATTATCTGCTTAATATGTATCCAGTGCAAACTCTGTAAAAGTGGTGCAATATGGTGGAACTTGGAGATCCCAGTAAATGACTGAGCTACAGAGTTATGTACTTGCTATACATGTGCAAGTTCTATAACAAGTAGCTAAGGCATAGGGCATTATAGTAGATACGATGGGAGGAAATGGTCACTTTATCACAGTGCTTTTCTGAAGATGAAACAAAATGACATGATGGTAGCTGAAATCTGGTTATTTGGAATCATCAAGTCATCAAAGATCAGTGTGAGAGATCAGTGTGAAATCATATGAGTTTAAAAGAAAGCACAGCATGTCTCCATTGCAGGACACATCAGGGAACAAGGAGTATCATGAACAACTAGCATCACCATTTTGAATATGTTGAGCTTAAGCTGATTCTTGATCAGCCAGCTATAGGTGCATTCTAAATTATGTATTAAATGACTGGTGTATAGGGTTAAGGCAGAGAGTTTGATTCCCTATTTGCCTACTTTGTGACTTTGAGCAAGTCACTTAGCCAGATATTACTCCAAGATCATCCTGAAAAAAGACTGTCCAGTTGACCCACCTGGCTAACAAATACATATTATTATGAGTGAATGCAGAATCCTGAATAAGTAAGAGATAAAGCTAGAGTCATCAGCATAACAACGGAATTGTAATGAAGAATTTAAATGAATAACATCCCTATAGCTCTCAACCTCCCTTCTCCAAAATGAGAAACACTAACCCTCATAATGTGAGACAAATGGGCAAAATGTAGAATACTTACTAACAGCTTGCTAACAACTTCAACTAGGAAGGTCATATGATGGCTAAAATATGCTAGTTTTACTTATACAAAAGACCTTTTAATGGATTAATATGATTCATTCCTATTTACCATGGCTATCAGTTAAAAGTTCCTAACACTGAATGTGTAACAAACCCTTTCACTATGAAACTTTGAAGAACATGAACTTTTTAAGACCCCAAATGAGGTACGTTCCTCAAAATGAGGTACACTTGAGAGGTTTGAACATCCCCAGTCACAGAAGACATATGGAAAAAAAAGAAGTGCATAATTTAGGGGGTAAGATAAAGAAGAATTGACACCCAAATACCATCCTTAGGGTATATACAGAAAGACAGGAAATGAAACACTCTAGAACTACACCAGGGTAGCTACAGTAATTCCCTGAATGGTCCAGTAGGATAGCATTATCCACTTTATCAAACTCTGAAGAGACCTGGAAAAAGGCTCTGAGGGAAAAATGACACTGACCATTTACAACAAGGAGACTGTTAAAGATTAGGGCAAGGACTTTTTCAGTGCCATGTCTCGCTGTAAATATGGACAGGAGTGGGACATCAATGCTACATTGTCTCATCTCAAGTAAGATTCCAGCTGAATGTGCATTACCAAGTTTGAGATGGATAATAACTGTCCAGATTGCCAGAATCCAAGCTAGACTTTCTGAGGATTGGAGTACCAAGTTCTCCGATGACTGCAAACTGGGTGCAATCATTGAGTCACCCATCAGTTTTGACATACTACAAAAAGGGCTTACACAAACAAAGGCCTTGTGCCAAAGCCAGGGCCTTAATAAAAAAAACAAAAAAAAACTTAACCTTTTTGGCAAAGGGGAAGTCCCTGCAAATCACAATATTGCCAGTACTTCCCCCTTAGATCAAACCCTGTGTTGAGAGATTTGGGAACATAGGTTGATAGCAACCTTAACTTTTACCACTATGTGTCCACAGTGGTAAGGAAGGCCTTCTCTATTGCACATCTCATAAGAAAGGGCAGCGACTGCAAATCTAAGGATGTTATAACTCCCCTGGATTCATCCCTCATCAGACCACTAACAGAGTACAACACTCCCCTTCTGTACCTCACCAGACACCTGCAGCAGCTGGAGAGACCTCAGCGGTTTCTCACCAAGAAAACTCAGGGCCTTCAACAAATGACCTACATGGACAGACTAAAGACTCTGTCATTGTACTCTGTATCTTATAGGCTGCGGAGAGGCGACTTGTGCCTGGCCTACAGAGCAATCTCAGACCTGCCATAATGCAGATGATGCACATCTGCAAGTCACATGGGACAAGATTCACTCGCTCTAGGGATCTTAACCTAGCCTGCAACATTAGCAGGACATGCTGGAGAGACAGATATGTCTCCAGAGATTGTTACTTCTCTGGAACAGACTCCCAATTCACGTAAAACATAACTCCTCAATTACCCTATTTAAGTGTAACTTAGACAACTGGATGAGAGACTGTAAATTTACCCTGAGGGTGTCACCTATGTCCCTCTTGGATTAGGGCAGTTGGTGCTGATCATAGACTAGTGCTGCAACGATAGACCATACAACATGGTCAATAAGAGAACATGGGTAAGACATGGTTAGGCTTATAAGGGTCATAGGGACAATAGCCAGTAACCTCCTATGAACCTATGAGTAAGCAAAGCCTGCTTTAATTGCTTTAACTGAAGCAGAAAAAAAAACACCCTGAGTGAGATGGTAAAAGCAATGGAATCATGTACCATATGGATGCTAAAACAAGATTAGTGAGACAAGCATTACAGATATAAGTAGCAGTATTTATGGTACAGTGACATTGATAAGGCAGAAGTAATGGGCATGTTGAAATAATAACTTCAAGTGAGGCTCAACTCCTACTGACGTGATACACCTAAATTAACAGTATGCAGAGATAAGCTGATGAGGACAATCTTGGCAGCAAAATATGGGGCTAACAATTCACATTCATCTGATGATAAAGCCATGCCTGTCTCTCTCTTGATAGTGGATAGTGTGCACAAGGGCTGTTTCATTGGAAGCCTTGCCTGAATCAAACAGAATCCAGAACTTTGAATCTGTGGCCTCATTAAGCTGTACCAAGTGCACAGAAGATAGCTCTCTGCAGCAGAAATTAAAGTAATCTCCCACCTATTCCAATATAACTAAACATCCCTTTGAGCAGATAAAACAGCTCTGCAGCTGTAACTACAGTAGTCTCCCCCAGCCCAAGAAAATTGATCATTCCTTTATAAGTAGTCATCTAAGACACATCAGACTCCTATTTAGACAGATATCACCACCCATAGTTTTTGTATCCAACCAAACTATTTCACCACATAAAATAACCCCCCAGCTTCCCTGAATGTTGCTAAGGGTGCTTAATGCCTTATTAATCAATGTTAGGACCCTAAAAAAAATCTATATTTGGCAAACCCTCCTCACCCTTGACAGCAGAGGCATATGTGTAGTGACCAAGATGTGGTTCATATTGGTGGAGAATACTCCAGTTATGCAAGGCTACAACACCTTCCATATGTTTAGGCCAGCCATTGCACAGGAAGAGAAGAAAGGTGGAGGCTTCTCAATCTTCATCCAGAAAAGGCCCACATCAAGACTGGTAAAGCAGCATGACGCTCTTGAAATCTTTCATGTCCAACATACAATCATCAAAGTCCCTTATCAAATCCTAGCTAGCTATAGAAGCCTCTCTATTGCCAAGAATGTCATAGCACCTACCTAACTGAACTAGAGTGATTTAGCATTAATTCAAATACCATATTCTAAGTGACTTCAACAATCCAGCTATTGACTGTGAAACTTATGTGGTAGCCCAGAGAATCCTGGTCTTTGTCAATACAAATGCCCTGGAACAACTAGTCACAGCATCCACCAGGATATACAACATCCTTAACCTTGTCCTCACTAATATGGGTGAATCATGCTTCATCCCCAGTGTCACATCCTCATCATCAGATCTGACCATAAAGCTGTCTCTGTCATAGTAAAGACAAAACTGGAGTCCCATGTGGACCTAGGTACTTGCAAACACTTCTCCATGATTAATATCCTACTTTTGAGTGATTGTCTGACTAAATTGAAATCCTCCCTAAACCTGGAAACATACACTGCCAACTTTAATAAAAGTGCAACACCCAGTAAAAAATTAAGCAAAGAACTCTTGAACATTGTAAAAACTACCAAGACCAAAGTAAAGAAAAAATAGCCACCTAGGTCAAGGATAACTATAAGGCCTTCTTCAGCTATAGTCACAGTCTTGAGGGTGATACATAGCAGTGTGCTGAAATAATTTTAAATGGCACTACCTATCAATATACCAAACCTGCTAGTTAACAAATTCAACTCAAACTTTGCCCCTACCTCTCCCTGGTAATCTCACAAGAAATATTAGGAAACCATACAACCACAGCTTAGTTTGCAACAGTGAGGATGTATCTGAGGGACCTAGAAAGGAAAATATAACAAAAGGTGATAGATTTCTGAAGAAATTTATGAATATATTTGGTATGGAAGACATAAAATCAGTAGTCGGAACTTGGAGAGAATTTACTTATTATTCCCCAAGGTATATTAACTGGGATTGACTCGACAGATATTAAATTCCACAGCAACATGTGCAATTAATTGAAAGGTTTGACACATATCCAATAACTATTTCAGATCATGCGCCAATAACAACTAAAATAAAAATGCAGGGTAATGAAGTACAAATGAGACACTGGAGCTTCTTCACGTGCCTGTTAAAAATAGAGGAATTTAAGGAAAGGATAGTGGAAATTATTCAAGAGTTATTAGCAAGAAAGAAACATTTTCAGATGTTATAGATAGTGAGTTGGATAAAATGAAAGGGGAGTTTAAAATGGGGTAGACATAAGATATGGTTAAGAAGTAACAAGATTTATTTAAAGGGGCTGACAATGGTTAAAGTATTACAGAATAAGAGAAATCTCACAAAAAAGAAGAGGCACAGATGCAGAGTACTGAAGAGAATCTAAGGGAGTATCTGGATAATATGCATGAGTTTAGAAAGACTGATGTTAATCAACTGTTTTTGATAATAATTTCAGAGCACAAAACTTTTGACACAACAACATAGGCAATGAAAATTAGAAAGGGTTGTTGCTAATCCTAAGGAGCCTATAACAAGAAAAGTAACCAGCGATCCTGTAGAGGCATTACAGATATTTCAGAATTTTTCTTAAAATGTGTATAAAGCAGAGGAATGTGGAAATCTTGCAAAAGCACAAGTGGAAATATTTATGGAAGATTTAAATATGTCATGGTTAAAGGTAAATGAGGCTCAACAATTAACAGTTAAGCTAAGGGAGATGACTAAACAGTGATGTCTTATCAATCTTAAGGAAAGTGTCCAGTATTCCTGTAGATGTTTGGAAGCTACGAGGGGGAAAAAGTGATGACACTCTGGAAGGTTTTGTTTAACAGCATTTTAAAAGGAGGGGAAGCACCAACATCTTGCAAGAAAGCTGCATTTGCTGTAATATCTAAATAGCTAAATGCGGTAAAGACCAATCAGAACTAGCTTCATATAGGCCCATTTCAATTTTAAATCATTATAAAGTGTTTATGTCTAAAATAACTAATAATATGGCAAAATTGTTTCCCAAATTGATAGATATGGATCAAAGTGGCTCTCTGAATGGGAGGCAAATATTTGATGACATTAGTAGAACAATGATGATCCAGAGGGAGGCAGAATGTAAGAGAATAATGCTGTTGTTGGTGGGTCTTGTTGCAGAGAAAGCATTTGATAGAATAAGCTAGGATTGTATGAGCAGGACATTGATAGCATTTGCATTCCTTGATACAATAATAAAGTTAATCAGGAGGATATATGAGGATCAGAGGCAAAAATTAAAGTGGGAGGGTTCTTCTCTGATCAGTTGTGTCTGAACAGAGGAATCAGGCAGAGTGTTCTCTTTCCTCTTTGTTATTTGCTTTATATTTGGAGCGATTAACAAAGAAAATAAGGGACTCAGAAATTAAAGTATATAACTGGCATAGTAATCAAGAAAAGTTAGTTTTATTTGAACATGGTATTATTTTGTACTAGATAAAACCAAAAAATAACATCTCTGTATTGTGGAACATTGTTGGACAGTTTCATATCTTTCTGGGATATAAAATTTATGAAGACAAGACCAAGGCTATGGCTGTAAAGTATGTACCCTCACATGAATTAGTTCACCAATACCCATATTTATGGGAACATGATAAAATGAAGTATTTAGGAGTATGGGTTAAAAAGGATTTTATGATGGCAGCTAAAGATATATGGAAGATACTAAACAAAAGATAATACAAAAACTGAGAATCTGGAAGCTGTTGTTTATGGATATAGATAACAAGATGCCAGCAGTAAAAAAAGTTTTTATTCCCTTTAGTTTTATATATAGGTTAGACATATTTTTATAAACCAGAGTAGAAGCTGTGACTGGTAATTAATAAAAAGTTGAAGGATTTTATCCTGGAGGGGAAGAGGGCAAGAGTCAATTGGGATAAGTTGCTTGTTCCAATAGAACAAGGTGGTTTAGGCACAGTTGGATCCAGCATTTGGTGACCTAGGCAGTCGTTTGGGGCCCACTGGCTGGGAGAGGGCCTCCACTGGCTGGGAGGGGACCTGCTTAGTGTGAGGGGGTGAGCTGAAACAACATTTTGTTTTAAATAAAAAAAATAATACATTTCTTCTTTATGAGCATTCATTCTCCTTTAAGACAATGAAATCCCTTTGGCCTTTGTGTACCTGCATGTATCAACCTATACACCTCCTACTATTACTTTTCCGATCATCTGCTACTGCTTCTCTGTGACTGCACACAGGAAATTTTAAATAACATAATGAACAAAGGTTCTGTCTTTTTCGGATTGATTACATAAACTATCAGAGCACTCAAAGTGTATTTTCAAGGGAATGAGTTTCAGTGCATTTACAAGAAATTGTGACTTTCAGTGCATCTTTAAGGAATTGTGAGCTTCAATGCATTTTCAAGGAATTGTGAGCTCCAGTTTATTATCAAGGAATTGTGGGCTTCAATGCATTTTCAAGCAATTGTGAGTTTTAAGGGAATAGAAGTTTATTGCTGCTCATGGTAAGTCTGTTTTCAATGTGCAATTGTTTAGTTTAGCAAATAGTCATCACTGTTTGTGCTAGAAAATCTGAAATCAGTGTTAACAGCACAACAGGTAGCATATCTGCTTTTGATGCAGAAGGCTATGGGTTCTACTCCCATTCTATGTAGATGGATTACTAATATTTAGTGGGGTGAGTCTGCATTCCTGAGTATGTCCTCCTTTGGATGAGATACCTAGGAACTATGAATCTATTGCCAGTTTGCCATTCATTTCCTATTGCAATTACTAGCTTACCATTTTTTTTAAATTGCAACCTAGACAGTTTCTTCTTCAAGGTCAGCAGGCACTAAATTTGTCGATGAAACATTGAAATATAAAGTTGTTTGCTAGCAGCAACCTCTTCATTAGTTACAGATTTCTTTAATGTGGAATTGTTCAGATAACTTTTACTTCTGCAGAGATTGTTTATATTGACTGATAGATTGACCTTTTATGGTTGAACTGTTCTGAAATGGACAGTACTGTCATTATTGGTTCATATGCTGTGTTTCACTGCTTACTAGAAAAATGCTTAAAACAACAAATTTAAAGCACACTCTATAACACTCTATAATAAGTGCTACATTATACAAGGAATATAATTTAATGCAATCAGGAAGGTGAATCAAATGTGTGCAAGGGGTCTGTGGTTTGAAATAGCCCAAAGGAAACTTTATCCACCACTGGCCAGATGCATTTTCTTTGAATGTGTGTTTCAATGCAGTTTCAATATCTGTAAGTTTCAAGGGCATAGAAGTTTAGTGTTAATGCTGCCTGTTTTCATTGTGAGAATGTATTGTTTTATTTAGCAAATGTCTATCAGTGTTTGGGCTATAAAATTTGAAATAAAACTTTTTAATTAAATCCAAATATCTGTAATCATTGTATAAGCAAAGAAAAAAATAGTATGTACACTGACAAGTTTCAGCAGTGTTTATCGTAACTGGGAAGAAATAGCCAAGCAATGGGGACACTGTAATGGCTGTGGGGATGGGGGTGATAGAGGGGTGGGATGGGCTGCTGTGTGTGTGTGTGTAGGGGGATCTCAGATTCATTACTCTGCCTAGTGCCCCATTTGACCAATATTCGGCTCTGGGTTTAGGATTACCTGATTTGAAGGGATAATTAAGAGCTACACAGTTAGGGCTCATATACATAACATAAGCAGAAAGCTATTATTCAAAGTGGAAAGGCATGATGATAAAGCAGAGTGAAAATTCAAGAAATAAGGGGAGGGTATCACTTTGCATACAGAGCCTTAAGGAGAATAACAACGGCCATACAGCATATTACATTTATAAGTAGCAGAAAGTGTTCTAAAAACTAAGCCAACATGAGAATGGAGAAAGAGATTCAAACTAATGGGATTACTGTAATTAGGGGTACAGGGAATATGCAAGAGGGGACTGGAATTTACTATTGAAAACCGACAAAGAAACCAAGGTGTTTGGAGCAAATAACTAGAGAAAGAATGATAACAGAGTGAGAAGATGCCAAGCTACAGACTTCTCTATCAAGAAATTTTATAATATTCTAGGCAAAGAGAATGAGATAGGGGAATCCTAAATAAAACACCTGCTCTGGTCAAGTGTTTAGCTGAATCTAGAATAGAAGCTGCTGTTAAAAAATGGATATTTAGTCGAACATATAGAATATTGGATGATAATTATAGGAATTAATCAGAGGAGGTTAGAAAAGATTAAGAAGAGAGAACGGATAAGCAGTTCACAAGGAAACAACTGGATGACATATGTATGGATCCCAAATATGCAACAAATTCTAGAAGATTCAGGAATTTTACCTAGAAGTGTTTTTATAGGTATTTTTATACACCAGACTCCAAATATTTTTCTTCAGGTATTTGACAAATGTTGGAGGTGTGATGGGGAAGAAAGAGATAGTTTGGAGGGGGCAGACTTTAAAAATTCCCTACAGAGTACTCTGTCAGAAATATTGGGTGAGCAAATGGGTGTAACTAAGGAAATAATTTTTTTAACCTGGGATAGAGGATCTGACTTGCCTAAAATAAGTTTAGTTCTTGTGGCTGCCAAAAAAAGCTATTACTAGAAAATGGAACTTAAAGTCTAACCCAATTGTATTTGAAGGAGTGAATATTGTGAAAGAGATAAAAATAACTGGAAGTGGGATCTTTAGAAAAGGGTAGGAGCAAATTGCATAGAGAAAATGGAAACTGAAGGACCAATAGATGCAGAATAATGTTTTGCAAGAGGAGTGAGGTTTAATATAAGGCAGAATTGCATCGATTTATGTAATGTTGTATTGACGATAAATGTATAAATGTGAATATGTTAAAATTTTTTTATGTAAATGCATGTTTGTCTATGTCTTAGGTTATAATTCATTAAAGATGTTAAAAAAGAAACACCCCCGGATTTACTAATCTTTCATGCAGGGCTAGTCTAGTCCTGCATGGATGCGGCCACTTAGGAGCAGGACGGCAGCGCGCCATGCATAGTAATGAATGCATGCTGCCCAAGCTCCCAGGCTACACAGAGTGTGTACGAGTGCAGGCGGCATGTCTGAGAGCAGAGCTCTCTGAATAAACACACCCCAGCAATGTTGACCAGCAGACAGTGAAAATAAATGAGTGATACCACTCATAGATGACCACATATCCCCACCAACAGTCCCCCATGTGTACACCAGCAACAGGGCATAATGATCAAAAGAAGAAACCCCTGTATTGGTGTCTAGAGCTTCGAGTACAGCTAAACGTAGGTGCATGGGTGTCCCCAATGCTTAGCCACGGTGAAAGCAGCCTAAAAGGCTGAAGAAGATAACAAGGACGATATATGCAAATGAAGCATGTCAGCAATAGTGTATTGGGCAGAGTGTTCCCCTAAAGAGCAGGCATTCCCAGTACGAGTCCCAGCGCAACACAGTCTATTTTACACGGCAAAGCATCATATAAGCAAAATTTGTAATGCAAAAATCCACTAAATAACACACATTTTTATGAACAGGAGTATTGCAGGAAATGCACATGTGAAGAGTCAGTATCATAATGAATAGAAATGTCCTCCACAATGGTGCGATAGTCACGAACCTTAGGGTTAGGGCATGGGTTAGGGTAAGGGGATAGCTTTATTAACTATCCCCTTACCCTAACCCATGCTCTAACCCAAAGTTCCATGACTATCACACCATAGTGGAGGACATAGCTTGTTTTTTTTATGTCCTCCACTGTGCTGCGGTGTTTTCGATGAAGTGCATTTACGCAAAAGTTCACTTTCATTAAAGTGAACTTTTGCAGAAGTGAGGCTTCCTATTACAAGTTAGAAGTAGTGAACTTTCATTCTTGTAATAGGAATCCATATATATATATATATATATATATATATATATATATATATATATATATATATATATATATATATATATATATATCTTTAGAAATATCCAGAGATATATACATATATATATATATACAAATATATGAACAGATATACATGCAAATGCCGACAGCTACACATATATATGTATATATGTCAACATCTATATGTCCACATATACACAGCAAGTTACATATATGTACGCAGATATATGTCTCCGTAGGAATATATGGACATAGTTAGAAATATGTAAGCAAATATATATACCCACAGAGGTATATATGGCCAGACATCTGTAGATAGCAATGGTAGATGAACAGAAACATATATGTCCACATGCACCGTTAATGGGATTGAGAGGCCCCAAACAATATACGTCACGTACGAAATGGCATACCCCCCACTCAGCCAAACACAACCACCCTGCAATACACTACCAAGCTCATTGTATTGTATGTGTCATTGAAATAGGGATTTAAGTTAGCCCTCTGTTATGTTACACATGTTGACATCACATACCCCTCTCCCCCACCCATTAAGCGAGCCAAGCAGTACAGGCCCATCCAACCCAGGCCATCTCCAACCCATACATTCATTACCCACAGTTCCACTTCCCCCCACCCACTGCACACACAAAACCACCATCCCTACCCTGGTTACCGGCCCATAGCTACCACACGACCACACATTGCCCTCCCTCCACCCCCTCAAGACCCATCCTGTTTGTTGTCCCAACCCAAGTATCCTAGGTCTGGCACATGCCATAGACCATGTACATAGCCATGGGTACCTTTGTAACTCTGGGTGTAGACAAAAGTTGAATACCCAATGTATGGGTTGTCCCACATGGGATGAATGTATTCCTGGTACTAACAACAGATTTCACGTGTGACTCTGTGTACACTAACGGATTTAGTTGTAGGTATTGCAAAGCATACATGGCACACAAGGTTGGCCGGTATGCACAGGAAACACAGTATCCAGCAATACCAGTCAACATTACAGGATATGTAGCTAAATACGTAGAGGGATATGTGTGTGTGTATATATACCCATAACTAAATAGATATATACCTCTCCCTCTCTGTAGCACAAATGTATACACACATAGACAGACATATATATAAATACCCACATAGAGATATGTACATATGCAGACACCCATACATCCACACGTCGTTAGATACATATACAGCAATATATATATATATATATATATATATATATATATATATATATATATATATATGTGTGTGTGTGTGTGTGTGTATGCATATATATATGTGTGTGTGTGTGTGTGTGTGTGTGTGTGTGTGTGTGTGTGTGTGTGTGTGTGTGTGTGTGTGTGTGTTTGTGTATATACACAGATTATACAGCTATGATATGATATAGCATGTAAGAATTACATATGTTCACAGGCCGTGCCAATGGGGGTGAGGGGCCCAATCAACAAACGTGTAACAGGTAGCATCAACTCCCCCCCCCAGCTAGACAGAGAAAACATACAAACACACAAACAATGTAAACAATCCACTGCTCCCCAAGCCACAGGCAGGACACAACCAGAGGGGTGGAACACAGTGGACCTGCTAAATCTAATCTTGGAACAGAGAGAGGAGTGTCCCTTGAGGGACACCCCAAAAATTGTCTTGTAATAGGAGGCCGCCCCTGCAATGACTTATCAAGGCGGGGTGTGTATGTACCCGGACTACAAGTGTGGGAAATCCTGATGACCCATGGGTCGAGACAATGTATGAGATGGGTCCCGTGAAGTGGAGAGTGGGCAGTGTGTAGTGGTGTGTTTAGACCCGACCTGCATGCAGAGTATGGATGAGTGCTGTATAGGAGATGAGGGGTGGGGAACTATGGTTATGCAATTATGGGCCTAGACGTGCAGGTGTTGGCTCTATTCAGACTGCCCCAGGGATGTAAGCAATAGTGTGCATTGGGCGGAGCCGCCACCTAAAGAGCAGCCATGCCTGGTACAAGTCCCATGGAAGCAAAGTCCATTTTACACGGCAAAGTACGGTATAACCAGATGTGTTGTTGCAAATCCCACTAAATAACACCAAAGAACACATGGTTGCAACACACCACTGTAGGCATGTAAGCTGAACTAATTAGCATCACAAGGTATTATGGTTGTCCTCACTCCCACCCAGGGGTGTGAGTGTCCAAACTTACCACCAAATGCAGTGTAAATACACAGCTGTTGCTGTAGAAGAAATGGCCAGCTGTGGACCTTCCCATCAGCCTTCCTGCACATCCCTGGACATTCACATTACTATCTGCCCCTCTGTGTTCCCCATTAACACCACTTATCTATCGACCCCTGTTTCATTACTATTAATGTTCACAGTCACAAGTAGGTGACACCCTCTTCCCCAACTATATTGGCAGAATCTGGAACCCCCTACCCACATGTATTACCTCAGCTGTTCCACATGACACATGTAAATAACACATGAAGGAACACCTCAAGCACACTTGGACCAGCATATGCTCACCACCTGTTGAAGCCCCCCCCCCAACAAACACTCTATACCCCTACTCCAACTAGTGAAACCGACACCTCCTCTCCTGCCTCACATACAACTCCCGACATCCTGCAAACCTTCCCTATTGCTCCCCCACCAATCATTCCAACGGCCTACTATACAGTTACAATGTCCACCCTCTACCTACCTACCTACACCTTCACTGTTCTCTTCTACTCTAACACTCAGGTATGGCATAACCAAACCTAACCTTAGTACCTGTGTGTAACCTATCCAGAACTGTTAAACTGGAATCTCAGTTCACCTTAAACTGACCTTTGTCAACAGTTATACCTGACATATAAACCTGACCTAAGCATGTATAATACCGACATGTTAATGTGAACTAAGCATGAAGAATGTGGTACGTAGCTATGGTAAGACTGTTACTCTCTATGAATGTATACATCACAGTAGTATGTGTAATGTGTAGCTGGGGTTTACTGTGGAGCTCCACTCCCTGGGCCACCACTGACAATGGTAAAGCATCCAGTCGGATTGTCCCAGATAACAAATGTGAACTGAATACATGAAGTAGCACGGGGGTATGTGGCAGCAGGTGGGGTTACGCCTGTTTTGGCGGCGTTAAGCAATGCCTCTACCGGTTAAGCAATGTGTAGGCCAACCCTGTGTAAGACACCGTAACCAAAGGTCAGCAAGGCTGAGCCTTGCGCTCACCAGCGCATACCCGCCTACACTTCCTCCACAGTGCCTTAGGCACTCTGTAGCCAACAGCTCTCATTGTGCCCATTAACAAAATAATCTGCACTCCCAGGTTCCAACCTCCCAACCCTGCACACTATAGTCTAAGTGAGTTACCACAAAGGCATGGTAGATACACATTCAGCTGCTGTTATCACAAACATATCATCCAGCACAGTCATTCAACAGTATAGGAAATGTATGTAAGTATTAAGATTAATACCAGCAAACATACACATCGCTCAATCACAGTATTCTGAGCAGTCTATGTGTATCAATGAACAATGCCTGTCCACATACTGTGAGAACACTACTCTTGCACAATACTGAAGAGAGGAATTAAAAACGGTGCATGCCGTGGGGGCGTGTGGGCATGCTTCATGCACAGAATGTCACACCTGGGGCATTGGATCCGTGGAACTGGGAGATGAGGCTGGCCCAGTGTGTGAGCAAACTGCTGCCTCTCAAACCCCTGGCAGGATGCTACCAGTGGGAGAAACAGTGTAGACCAGCAAAGTCTACTCATGACACAACAACAGGTCTGTCCCTGGTGGGATGGACCAAACATTGTGGGTCACATAGATGTTTCCACCAGTATCAGAGGAGGATCAAGGGAAGGCTCGAATGTACATGGACTAAACAGATGAAGAGCCTGCAGAAGCTTGGGTCGAGACAGTATAATGGAGAAACACCAACACGTGCAGGGAGGGAAATGTGTGGAGGTTTGGTATGGCTGGGCTAGCAACTGGAGAATGGATAGATGCTGTGTACAGTGAGCTTGGGGGCCAGGGTAAAGAAACATGGGTAGTACATTATGCTATGAATATGCAAATGAAGCAGAACAGCAATAGTTTAGTGGGTAGAGCACACAACCAATTAGCAGGCATTCTTGGTTCGGGTCCCACTGTAGCACAGTCTATTTTACATGCCAAAACACATTATAACCACTATTTCTGTTGCAAAGCCCACTAAATAGCTGATATATATGAACTGGAGTACCGCAAAAAATGCACATGTGACATATTTGTGTCAGACGGAATGAGGCACTAGTAAGCAGGTGTAAGCACAAATAGGCAATAATAAGCATATGTACACACTAGTAAGTGTACGTATGGCCACACGACTGCTTTATAGTGCCGTAATCACTCTGTATCCAGCAGGCCTTTGTCAGGCCAGCAACAAAATAAACAGCCTTTTATGTCACAAACCCAGGACCCCATACACCATAGTCCCAGTAGCTATCCACCAAGCCATGACAGATGTACAGAAGAATGGGGTAGTAGTGGACATATCCTCACCATAGTATAACCAAACTGAACCTGTGAAAGGCATCCGTATGCAGTCATATGTGCCATAACTGACTACAGAACATACATATGTGAACTGGAGTACAGCAGTAAGTCCAGATGTGAGGTGTTAATGTAATAAAGTTTAGAAGTTCCCAGAACCCCAGACAGTGTCTGTACACATGTGTCGAGGATACATGACACATATATAACAAGTGGAGAAGGGGAAATCAATGCCAAAAGGTGATTAAAATGCAAATCTAATAATAAGCACCACTAAGCATAGCACAGCACTGGCTCCCAGACTACTGGCAGGATACAACCAGTGGGAGACAGTGTCACCCTGCTAAGTCTACTCTTAAACAAATGCACGTCCGTCTCTGTTGGGATGACCCCAATAGTCTGCCAAAAAGAGTCCTTGGGCTAACATACCTTGCCTAAATCTTAAGCACAGATGATGACGTATGTACATGGACTACATGTGTGGGAAGCCTGAAGATCCATGGGTTGAGACAATATACACGAAGGGTCCTGAGAAGTGGAGAGTGGGCAATGTGTAGTGGTGTGGTTAAACTAGGCTGGAACCTGTAGGAAGGATGACTGATGTGGAAGGGGAAGGGGCGGAGGGAATGATGGATACAACATTATGGACTGAGGCTTGCCATGGTTGGATGAATCCATTCTAATGGGACCGGCCTGTGGATGTCAGCGAGAAAGGAGGGGGAGGACACAGGGAAGGTACTGGGACATAGCATTTCCCATGGCAAACCATGTTATGGGTAATATGTATGTTGCATAACCCACAGAATTACATATGGCCATGAAATAACACACACACACACACACACACACACACACACACACACACACACACATATATATATATATATATATATATATATATATATATATATATATGGACAAGAGTACTGCAGGAAATGCACATGTGAGGTGTCGGTATCAGAATGCATACAGCAGTAGTTAGGTTAAGCGGCAATAAGCTGTTGTAAGCATATGTCAGCACTAGCATGTGTGTTTACGTTCCCAACTCTGACGCAAACCATCTGTAGACATATGTAAGTGGAGGTCTGTGTTTGCGTGATGGTGAGCACTGTATACACAAAGTAAGCAATGTCGAGGCTAACCTGGTGTAACTGGCTGTTACCTGCAGTTGGTGATGCATACTGTCACGCAAGCATACTCATGACTGCTTACAAGTGCCTTATTCACCCTGCATCCCACCACCCTTGTTCAACCCTGCAACATAATTGACAGCCACTGCACGGCCCGAACCCAGGACCCTGCATACCACAATCATAGTGAATTAACACTACATCATGTTGGATATAAAGACATCCTATGTATACCCAGGTATATCATGCAGCACAGACAATCTGCATAATGGGAATTGTACTAATAGCACAACACTCAACCTCTTATTGCATACATTGTGGACACAGTGTGACAAAAGTGGGGTACATATCTGGACACGTGAAATATTGTTCATATACATGTAAAACATTGCTAGTTAAACAGTGATCTGTTGTAATACACATAATCTGAGCACGTGATGTCTGCAACTGTAATGTATCAGTATTCCTGACTTACCATATACCTGACATCATCCACGTCAATTGGCCAGACGAATGTGTGGCAGGTCGATATTGTGAGCCACTCATGCATGGACACATGGACAGTCATAGATCTGTATATGTAGTGAGCTACACAGGTACATATAAATGTCTGATACATACATCATATCACATGAATGGTATGTAGGTGGGTGAATAAATATGTTCACATATATTTAAATATGAATATAGATATACATATAGATATATAGATATCATATAGATATATGGATAGATATGTGAATTGCAGCACCAGATAGGAATAACAACCAGTACCCCCACCACAAAATAGCTGACCTTATGCACCATTGATGGGGGTTAGGGCTCAGATGAGGGGAACCTGGTGATGACTGCTATGTTCCCCCCACCACAGCCATTACAGATATGCTGTGCAATGCAATATCCAGAACATGCAGTTCTTGTCCCCAGGACACACAGCTACAACGGTCTAACAGTAGGCCACTACAGCTGTAGAAAGTCAAGGCAATAACCGAAACATATCAACCAGTCCAGTCATGCAACTGTACAGAGAATGTATACCATCATCTGGATGTATCTGTGTGTAAATATATTATGATCTACACTGCTACAACATATCTGTCTATGAATATATATATATATATATATATATATATATATATATATATATATATATATATATATACACAGCTTTCTAACACTATATACATATATATCACTATATATGGACATATATACATGCTGATGGCTACATCGACACATATAGGTGTCTACACCTATATGTCTACATGTACACAGCATGTTACATATGTGTATGCAGATATACAGCTATGTGGGTATATACAGACATAGTTATATATATATGTCAGCGGATATATATATCTATATAGGTACATATGGCCATACATCTGTAGAGAGCAATGGCAGATTAACAAACACACATATGTCCACATGCACTTTTACTGGGGTTGAGAGGCCTCACACACTATACGTCATGTACATGTAGGCACCCCCCTATGCCCATACAGATCCGCCCCGCAGTACACTACCAGGTATTGCAGATACTGTAACCAGGACGTGACACGACATGGGCACAGGAAGTTAAATGTGATTGCCTGGCCTTGATGTCACATGTGTATTTATGGCTTTGCACCCCAGCCTCTCAGCTATTTCACATGATTTATCCCTGTACAGTGGACATTGTGCTATATAGTAGGGCTGCCATATAAAATATATGCAAAACCCACTCCACATTGGCCACACACTCACAACCACCTGTATACAGGGTACTAACACACACACTCACCTGTCATGTCTGGGAGTAGAACCCCTACCTAACTAGTTTATTACACCTCAGCAGTACGCAGTTATAATACATGCCATGCACATTACTGATGTACTCCTTCCCCAAGTGTGTATTTCACAATGACTTACATCAGCAGGATTGCCAACGTAAGCCATTTGAAAGGTGCTGTGGGTGACTACCCTAAAATGCATTGCTCCCAACACAGTGAGACACACACAAAACATTCATGCCTGACATGACATGTGTCGGTATAGAACCCCTGACAGAGGTCTATACCACACTACAGCATGGAGCTGTTATAGGATGCACCACGGGGATTACTAGGGAACTCTTTTACCAAAGCTGTATTTCACATGGAATGACATCAGCTGGATTGCCAAAGTGGGCCATGTGAAATGTACTGCGTGTGACTAGCCTATAATGCATTGATCCATATACAGACATGGACACACACAAAACCTCCAGAACTGTCATAGGTGGGGATGGAACCCTGCCACAGTTCTAAATTACACTCCAGCGGTATGCAGTTACAGAACGTGCTATGGTAATTCCTGGGCTACTACCTTCCCGGAGGTGTATTTCTGGGTGGGTGACATCAGCATCCTTGCCAAAGTCGAGTATAGGAATTGTAATTCATGTGGCTACACAAAAATGCATTGCTCTGTACACAGACAGACAGACACACATAACTTGCCACGTCTGGGTTAGAATACCTACCTTGCTACTTTATCACTCTACAGCAGTACACAGTTATGGTACATGCTACGGTGATTACTGGGCTACTACCCTCCCGGAGGTGTATTTCTAGGTGGGTGACATCAGCAGCCTTGCCAAAGTCAAATATAGGAATTGTAATTCATGTGGCTACACTAAAATGCATTGCTTTCTACACTAGCAGACACACACACTTGCCATATCTGGGGTTCGAACACCTACTTAGCTACTTTATCAATCTACAGCAGTATGCAGTTACGGGATGCGCTACCATCATTACTGGGCTACAATCTTCCCAGAGGTGTATTTCTAGGTGGGTAACATCAGCAACCTTGCAAAAGTTGTTTATGTGAGTTGTAAGGAGTGTGGCTACCATAAAAAGCATTGCTCTCTACACAGACAGACATGCACACTACCACACACACACACACACACACACACACACACACACACACACACACACACACACAAACTTGCCATGCCTGGGGTTAGAACACCTACCTAGCTACTTTATCACACTACAGCAGTACGCAGTTACATGACACACTACGGAGATTACTGGGCTACACTTTTCCCAAGGGTGTATTTCAATGTGGCAGACCTCAGCGGGTTTGTTATAGTAGGGCTATGGGGAGGGCAGTGTGTATGCATGGGCCATAACCCATTCATCTAGAGGTTGACACACCACATGCGGGCACACACAGGGTCATATTCCACAGGTACGTGTATACAGCTGCTAGATGACTACTTCCTTGTACAGTCATGTTGCACAGCTAATACTTGCACCACCTAGTCGGTAATGCTGACAGATACTGGAGGCTAATGTCTATAGTGAGTGACATCTGAGCATCATGTGGTTGTAGTCATTTGGCTGTGTGCTGGGTGGGAGAAGCCTCATAATGTTTGGCTCCTTGTCATAGTCACTCTCTCCCACACATCTATGTACGTGTACGTTTGGCATATTATAGTGTATTGTCCTTGGACATATGCATGTATTCCTATCCACTGTGTGTGCACAGCATGGGTGTTGCATACTGAGGAGTTTCTGAAATAATATCTATGATTGCCAGATGTGCCTGGTCCACTGTTTGCAGACATGGGCTTCTTTTGTTTACATGTGTGAGCATGCCCAGTATGACCTTTCAGTATGTTGTTGAGTGATATTGCCTTCATTTCCCTAAGTGTGTGAGCATGCCCAGTATGCCCTTCTGTATAGAATAGGTGTATCAATACTAGGTAGTTTGTACTCCAGTGCAGGCCTTTGTGTTGTACACCTACAGGTAGCAAGGTGTTTCTTCTGGGTATCCTGCGATTATTTGGCAATATGGGGACAGACTGTGCAGTGACTAGTGTGTACTGTAGGTGATTGTGTCTGTGCTGCTTCACCCACATGGTATCGCTGTTAGCAGAGATATTCAGACATGTGTACTGTTATACACAGTGATGTTTTCTGCCGCCATGTACTGCCAGGTGGACATTCTTGCTCACAGTGCTGTCTTGGGGGACAAGAGTGACTGCAGTTGTGTCCGGTATTGTGGGCAGACACCTATGTATTCATGGTAAGTTATGCCATTCTGGAGGGGGAGCTGCAGACACCTGCTGCTGGGTCTGTGTATCCAGTTCAGCACCTTGGTAGAGTGCTGGCGGGGGATCCCATACTTGTACACCCATTGACAAGACAGTATGGGCTTATCTTGTTGTGGCAATTATTCACAGCTGTACAGATTCGCAGAGGTTGCCCAGAGGCAGGGGCCATGGGTCAGGACATTAACCCTCTTGTGGTGTACGTGCAGGCATGTAGCCACCCATTTATGTGTTTGCAGTCAGGGATAGTGTGGGCACACAGCTTGGTGTCAGACTCTGCACATTCCATGCTGCCCATGCACCCACCCCTCTCTGTTATTCTAACCTCTTCCAGACATTATGCATACATTCTCTGATACTTTCCCTAAGGGTATCACCCCATCACAGGTGTGTGTTAGTGTTTGTCCACAGTTCATGCAGTGGGACATGGTGGACATGTTACTGTGGTTTGTCCACATGGCCATGCATATGGCTTATGTGGAGTGTGTTATGTTGTTATTTGGGTGTCCATGACTTCACATGCATTGGCAGTACAAGTGAGACAGAGGCCTTTGGGGCATTAGGTGTTGCTGTGGGCAACATGTGGCAGGCTGATGCATTCTGTCAGGCCTACAGTCGCAGACCGCCAGACAGTATATTCCCCTGGGGAGACAGGGTAGGTGTGATAGGTGTTCATGCAAATTCCTTCTATCAGTCTTGATCAGGTGGTGTGGATGCTGGTAGGGTGCTAAGTACAGCTAGAGACACACCTGCATGGGACACCTGCACTGCATGCTGCATTCTTCCACTATTGCTATGTTCAGGAGGGGTCATACTGTACCCTTTCCCACAACAGGGATATGGCCAGGGAGGTACCTGTGGGTGGTGTTTGCATGGGCTAGGTGCATGTGTGCTATGGAGAGCACTTGCATCTGACACACAGATATACATGAGGCATTCCTGGTATGTTGGCATGTGGAGGTACACCAGCTGTTTCCCAATACCTCAGACCTACCTCCTTTGTGATCTGCAGGTGTTTGGCTGGACATTACTGGTATCCCCTACTACAGGACCAGTTGCTGTGATGCATACCTGTATGTACAATTCCAGGGGTGTCTCCATTTCACAGTGATACAATATATACTGTATGTCTTGGGTACTTTCCCCTGTGTACTGCTTGTATATCTAGCCCAAAAGCCATGCCATGTCAATCTTTCAGATGGTGACACATATTGTCACCATACATTTACATTGGCTTACTGCTAGCAGGTGGTATGCTGGTGGGGATTGTCTTTGGCACTGCAGTTGTGAGGGCTTGTCCCTGTCATCAGCAGTACTGGGCTATGGCCACCAGGTCTTAACTCGGCATGCATACATACTGACCACTCTCACACAATATGAAACACACTCCATCCTACCACACACAGACCTGCATATTGTGGACATGCTACAACCTATCCTGCTACCTTGGGCACCTCTGGGCATCTCTGCTCCACTCGTATTATACCTACTCATGCATGTTACTAGATGTCTACACAGGATTGGGGGGCCTGACTGTTACTACCTTTCTACACTGGAGTGGCAGAAGGGGCACACCAGACTGTTTCAATGTGTCTACATGGGGGGGGGCACACCTGACTGTCATTACATTGCTATGTAGGATGGGGGGGGGGCACAAGTCACACTTGTACACATTTGCTATGACTGTACTGGTATGTCTTGTACTCCATTTCATTCTGTATGGCTAACTATCATGTTGTGTAGTGGCACACCAGTGTACTACAGATTGTGGCTTTGGTTGCCCTACATACTATTGTCAGATGTCCTACCCTTCAGAACTGACTTCCCACTGCCTGCCCTGCTGTGGTCTGTCTGTGTAGGCCTGGTGGTGGGGTTAACCCTAGCCATCATTCTGGAGCCATGGCACAGGCCCTATTTGGTTTTGTGTCCACCTGTCCTGCTGGCTGGGACTGTTGTTGGGTATGTGGACCATCCTGACTGGCATGTGTGGCTCATATGGACACACATTTCACACAGCACATTTCCTGCCATGGCTTCTGTCTCCCTGTGTAGTACTGACTACTGTGGTGACTCCAGTATGAGTTACACATGTCAGGGTGCCACTATGGGTGCCTACTGTCTGCTGCCATAACAATCGGCTACCCAGTTCCCTTGCATGCTCACATCAATACCATAGCCACAGGTGACAACACATTCTACTCCATTTGTCAACTGGTAGGTTGATTGAGTTACCATGTGGGTGTGCCAGGCTTGCGGATGGTGCAGGAGGGCTGCCTATGTCGGATGCAAATAGTACACTCCCTAAACATGGTTGAGCACAGGTGGTGTAATGTTTGGCATCCCTTTTACTGTATGTGAGTCAGAGAAATGTTTTATTCCCTGGGACCCTACTGTGTCAGTGCATATTTTATGTGTTGCCTCTTTGCCAAGGTCAGGGCATACTGGGAATGCCTCCTTCTGCCTTCTGGGGCAGGCTCAGGTTCTTCCTCCTCCGGATCACTCTGTGCCTGTGCAGGCCATGGCATTGGTGGGGGGCTGTGTGGTCCTGCCTCATGCTGTTCCAGATGTAGCTGTTTCCACAGGATCATATTGTGTAGCATCACACATACCATAACAATTTGGGTACATGTAGCTGGTGAATACTGCAAGGCTCCACCAGATGTGTCCATACACAGGAACCATGAACTGAGCATCCCAAATACATGCTCTATTATATGTCTGGCCTGTGTGTGTGCCTCATTATGGCATTGTTCATGTGTGTGCATTTCTGATTGGTGTCATCAGCCATGGCTCCAGTGTGTACCCAGCATCCCCCACTAGGTGACCGTAGGGGGTGTCCCCATTGGCAAATCTCTGGTACAGCTGCGTCAGATGCCATATGTGGGAATCATCATAACTTCCTGGGCAGCCACCACACACATTCATTATAATGCCCTGGGCATCACATACTACCTGGCAGTTGATGGAGGAGATGACCCTGCAGTTGATGTAGGCCCTACCCTGCTCACTGGGTGGTGCTTTGATGCATATGTGCATGCAGTCTATAGCACCCACTACCCCAGGGTATTCTGCTATTTGGTGGAAGCGACGCATATTGCGGATGTAAAGGAAATATACATGCTCACTGGCATGTGCTGCCTTGGCATCCAGGAACTAGTGGAATACTCTGGATGCTGATGCCTGTGAGATCCCCATGTTATCCCCAGTTGTGCTTTGGGAGGTACCTGTGGCTAATATACCTAGGCCTATGCATACCTTGATATCCACTGGGATGGGTACACCTCGGTCGGTTTGGTATGTCAGGTGTGGCCAGCACAGCTCAACTACTTGCTGTAGGAGGTCTCTGTCCACCCTATAGCGCTCCACTATCTCCAGCTCATGTAGTCCCTGGTAGGTTACCCTGGGTCTGTACACTCTTCTCCTTCTCCTCACTGTGGGATGTTTGACAGCATGCACATTCGCACCACCCTCAGCCTCTTGCACATGTTGTTCTATGTTGCCTGCTGCAGCCCATCTAATTTTGTAGATTTGTTTGTAAAACTTCTCCACTTGTATACACCGGTGGTGTAGAGTGTGGGAAAAACCAGTGGGGAAGGTGTTTGCTTAGTTTATAGTAGTGTTCTGGGCTGGACTGCTGCCTGTGTAATTGGCTGCTTCAGATACGTTTCACCTGCCAGATATGCTAGTTCTCCTTAATTACCTTCCTACTGCTGATTTCCCTTCCCATTGCCCTTATGTTTGGGCCTGGGGCCACACTGCACAAACAGAGTACTCAGATGTGAACACTGCTGCTATTTCCTAGTTTAACTTTTTTTTTCTTGTAACTCCCATTGTGTGGCATGCACACCTGCTTACACTTTGTAAAGAGTGCTAGGCAGGTTTAGACACACCCCCTAGCTTGGCTGTCTGTGCTAAGCCAGGAGC
Organism: Protopterus annectens; assembly: GCF_019279795.1. NCBI lineage: Eukaryota > Metazoa > Chordata > Ceratodontiformes > Protopteridae > Protopterus > Protopterus annectens. The sequence continues at coordinate 1,818,032,929 of NC_056743.1, forward strand.
ATACCCGAGCCACGGGGCTCCAATCTGCTTACAGTATGCCTGACACACCCACCGATGATGTCAACTACCACCTAGTCTTGCACTCAGCTATTCATACTCTTACACTGTTGGGACCTGCCTCACATGCTGGGGAAATCTGGGATTCACTATCCTTCCCCTCATTTGCATAGGATTGCCTGCTAATGCATATTTACATGTGTCACACTGTGCCTCTCCCCCTTAGCAACCACTATTCACTGACCAAGTTGTCTTGTGCCTGCCATTGACTTGCATGGTGGAATACTGGCTTTAGTTAGACTGCTTTTTTTAGGTTTATTTTCTTGTTTCCTCACTGATCTCGTTTGCGCGCCGCTACCCTATGCTTTGACAGTCGTGATCGGTGGTAATAAAATGTATTTTGGACATTTTGCATTGTTTGCAATGCCAATGGCCTTATACTTGGCCACTGTCATGCTTCCTCAATGATATGCCATCTTGATTTGGAGCTGTCATGTCCCCGTTTTGGAATTTGCAGAAACTTACTCGGTTACTAAACAAGTACATTTCTGCATATTACGCTAGTCCTGCACACTCTGATTCCAGATTCCAGGATATCAGATTTACCTCATTTGCATGGTTTTAACCTGTAAATGGGGTAATTTGCATACAGGGGCTGGGAACATGCAGCACTAGTGCTAGAGCACTCACACATGTCAAACGAGCACGTCTGTGGATCGCTCGGCCGACATATTGCCAAAATTACCTCTTACACTAAGCATGCACACCATGCAAGCTTTTGATAATCCGGGGAACAGTCTTTAGCCAAACTCTGAATGAATATGTGGATAGCAGTTCCATATGGACATGCCCTTATCTTCTACATATTGTTATACTGAGTTATCTTGTGCATGCTTAATGAGGTTTATCTTAGCAAATTGTTTCTAAATTGTTTAATTAGATAACTGTAATAAAATTGCTCTGAAGCAGCTCATACCCATCATAATCCTGGTAATGTGAGAATGAACTATGCCTGGTATTATAATCCTGACACCTGTACGCAAATCGGCAGATAAAATCTGCAAACTTAGCGGTTCAATTTATATGGATTTCAGTGAAAGGATATAAGTAAGATGTTTTAAAATATGATCAGATCCCATAGTTATTGCCATAAACACGAGAAGTAATCTGTATAAAGCACAGTGGAGTCTTTATTATGTAATCTGCACATCGGTTACAGACAAAGGTTGCTGCAACAGCATGAGAGAATATTCAAATAAACTGATGCCTAGGATGGGCTTGAAAGCAGCATAGGAATAAAACGTGAAAACCAAAATCAGATGAAAAGTGTCCACTCTCTAAAACTGAAGGAATGGACAGTGATGGTCAAAGCAGGCATAAGACATTAATGTGTATTATGTTGCATCCTGTATGTTATCTTTTGCCATATGCCTTAGAGCGAAGCACTCAAGGTGAATTTCTTGGCATCAATGTCTTGAATACATAATAAACAGGTTAGGATCAGCAAGCTGATCATACATCTGTATGTTAGCCTATTTCATTGTGTCGTTTGTCAGTTGAGATGGCATCACAAACATCCTCCATATGATGTGCCACTCAGGATGGGAAGAATGGTTACAAATAAAACCACAGTTCTAAGTCAAATTCTTTTATTTTTGTCACCACCCCTGAAAGTCATATCTTCAACTGTACACACACACACACACACACAGACACACACACACACACACACACACACACACACACACACACACACACACACACACACACACACATATATATATATATATATATATATATGGGTCTATGTTGCTTGATCAAAATCTCCCAATCTGGAACAAGCAACATTGAAATCCATTTAAGCGAACGTGCACTGAATCGAAAGCGCACTTTTGCAAAAGCCAGTTCTCCAAAGCGTATTACAGTGGGGATAAAGAAATATATAATTTTCCTCACTGTAGTGCGATCTCGGAGTTAATATATTTAAGTAGGGGGGTGCAGGGCGCAGCCTCTCACATGGGGGTTCAGAGGGGCTTGCGCCCCTGCAAAATACTGTTTAAAGTAGCTTTGTTTTGTTTTTTTTCCGGTTCAGAGAACCGGCTTTTGCGAAAGTGCATTTTTAATCTAGAGCACGTTCGCTTTAATGGGTTTCGAGGTTGCTTGTTCGAGATTGTGAAATTTTGATCAAGCAACATAGACCCTTATATATATATATATATGTGTGCGTGTGTGGATCTAGGACTATTGAACAAAAGTTCAATAGTCCAAATCCACAATCAACGAACACACTTTAACGAAAGCGCTTTCACCGAAAAAGCGCTTTCGTTAAAGTGTGTTTGAAAAGAAAAAATAAATAAAACATTACTTTTACACCCCCCGCACCCCCTTACTTAAATATTCTCACTGAGAAACAAGATTACAGTGGGGAAAAGGGAATTTTCCCTTATCCCCACTGTAGTGCGATCTCTGCAACAGGCATGCTGACGTGAAAGTTGCGCAAGTATGCCTTGGCAAATCTGTTTCGGTTATGTTGCCGTTTGGTGATCCATACGAATCCCATACATATATATATATATATATATATATGTATATATATATATATATATATATATATATATATATATATATATATATATATATGTACATATTTATGTATGTATATGTATATATGTATGCATGTGTCCAACAAAAAAAGTTGACCTAAAATAGTAAAAAAAAAAATTCAACTGCTTCATTTGTATGCTCTGAGACAAAACATTGACATATTCAAATAAAACAAAATGACTTTTAAATGTGCACTATTTGGGTTTCAGTCTTTTATTTGTGTGAGATTGTGTGAGATTACTACAATACTGGGGTTCTGGAATATGCCCTTTACCTGCTATTGTGCAGTCTTGGAATTGGTATATTTAATTAGCAGGTGGTCTGGGGGAGGTGCAGTAAGGCTCATTGTTTTTTTGTTGTTTTTATTTGAATGCCAAAAGATTTTGTCTTTATATGTACAAACATTTATATATGCATACAGATATCTATATCCATCTCTCTCTCTCTCTCTGTATATATATATATATATATATATATATACACACATATATATATATATATATATATATATATATATATATATATATATATATGGATCTATGTTCACTGAACAAAAGTATGTTTCAATGAACGTTACTTACCCGAGCTGATTCCACTGAAACCTCTGCATAACGAAAGAACATACTGCCAGATTCCTTTTCCTGTAAAAGAAACCACTTAGCTACCGTTGTAATGAATCAAAACGGACCAAACCTAAGCCCACCAAAGTTGGGGGACTTCACCACCCCCCACATCCCGCTATTTAAATATACCAACTTTGAGATCGCATTAAAGGGTAGAGAGGGCACAGTTCACCATGGTGACCAAGTGGTTCCTTTCACAGGGAAAGGAATTCAGCAGTCCGTGCTTTCATTATGCAGAGGTTTTGGTGGAATCAACAAGGGTAAGTAACACTTGTTGAAACATACTTTCATTCAATGAACATAGATCCATATATATATATATATATATATATATATCTATATATATATATATATATATATATGTTTTTATCTAAATAACTAAACTATGAAAGTGACATAACATCACTGCCCAAACTCAATAAATAAAAAAAGATTATTTTTTCATAAAACATCCTACACAGAATGCCTAAAATGCAGTTCTGTAGAAACTTGATTAATTGACTTTACCCAGTGTAATCAATAGTGGAAACTACTCTAACATAAAAAACACAGAACAGATGATGAAATGGAATAATTAAGGGTTGGTTTATCCTGTGCATGACATACCTTGAACTGAGGGATTAGGAAGCTTAGTTTTTAACTTGGATTTTCCCTCCTTATGTATGTATCCATACCAAAGGGCTCTGGCTGACTAAGATTGTAGGTGACTGCAAGTTAGGGGCAGTCATTGAATCCCTAAATGACTTAGCCATCTTGCAGGAATAAATAACTGGTGTAAAAATCATGAGTTGAATCTAAATGCCAAAAATGCATTAGTGTATTTTTTGAGAAATCATCTACCTCAGGAAACTACCACATTGACAATGCAGCCCTAAGACGTGATCCAGTTGTTCAGGATTTGGTAACATATGTGGACAGTGACCTACTTTTGTGTCTTGTTATAAGAAAGTCCTTCTATATTGCACAGCTTATAACTAAAGAGACTGTGTGTAGTTCTAGGGATCTCATTGTCCCCCTTTACTCAGCCTTATAAGGCCATTCATTGGATATAGTGTCCCCTTTGGCATTTATCTGTCCAGACACATGCAACAACTGGAAACGCCCACAAGAATACCTTACTAAGAGGACACAAGGCCTAAACAACATGTCCTACATGGACCAACTCAAAGCCCTGTTAATATACTTGGAATACTATAGGCTTCTAAGAGGTGACCTGTGTCTGGCACATAATTTGTCTTCTGACCCATTAGTGAAGGATTTATCTCACATCAGCAAGTCAAATGGCATCAAAAATACTTGGTCAATGGATCTAAATCTATTCTGCAACATCAACAGAAACTGTTAGAGGGGACAGATATATACTGAAATGGATACTGCTAGGCTTAAAATGGCGCAGAAGGGCAGCTATCCTTACGTATGAACTTATATGTATTTATTTATTAGCCTTTGAAAGTCCAAATGGGTAAAGCCCCTTTTGTGTGCAAGTGTGGGAGAAAAATTGCATATTACATATTTTTTCAAGGGCATTAGCATGATGTAATTGTAATATACTACATAACATTGAGCTATGTGTAGTTTAACAGCTGATCACTATGCTAAGCACACTTTACAGTATTTTCAGCATGCCAAAGTCATGCATTTGTAAAGAATATTCAACATTATTTTACAGTTATGTATAAAGTCACACTGAAATTTTAGTACACAGCAGATGAGGCATGTAGACAAGAGATGTTTGAGGATTTCAGTATACCTACCTGGTTTAGCTGCATAAGGAGTGGACTTATTTATGGTAAATGTACAAGAGCAGGATTGTCTTGTTAACTGGCATGATTTATTCCAATTTTAAAATGTAGATGGGGAATGATTAAAATAAGAAGTGGACTTAGTAATGGGAGTGTGAAAAATGCAGGACTGCTTTGATGATGTATATTTTTAAGGAGGTTTTAAATATAAGATGAGATTTTTGATGTGTGTTGAGAGAGACAGAGTTCCACAGTGTAGCAATGTATGCAGAGTATGCAGAACGTGCATTTGTCATGAAAGCCATTCGCTAAACAGCCAATGCAAAACAATTCAAGAACCTGGCACATACCATACCCCTGCACACCCCACATATTTATATCTCAGACAGCCCATTTATAGATATGTATGTATGTGTATATATATATATATATATATATATATATATATATAGATATACACACACAATATATATATATATATATATATATATATATATATATATATATATATATAACCAAAATCCAAACCCAAAAGAGCGTCTGAAAATGGAAAAAACGATCCCAAAGCTGTTGACGAATGAATGTAGATGTAACGGTCAAGTGCAAATAAGCAAACAATATTGTAGAAAGGTAAATCCAAACGATAGTCGAGGTCGCAAATTCAATGTTGAAAAAAACAGGTTTATTGAAATAGAAGAACTAAAACGTAAGCGCTTTCACTATTTGATATAGCTTCATCAGACGTTACATTGTAAAACACATCTAGCACCATATATAAAGGTCAAACTCACATCTCCCGATATTCGGGAACCACGTCATTTCCTCCTTGCGAGATAGCTTTCATATAAAATATAAATTATAAATGCCATATGTGGGAATCGTCATAACTTCCTGGGCAGCCACCACACACATTCATTATAATGCCCTGGGCATCACATACTACCTGGCAGTTGATGGAGAAGATGACCCTGCAGTTGATGTAGGCCCTACCCTGCTCACTGGGTGGTACTTTGATGCATATGTGCATGCAGTCTATAGCACCCACTACCGCAGGGTATTCTGCTATTTGGTGGAAGAGATGCATATTGCGGGTGTTAAGGAAATATACATGCTCACTGGCATGTGCTGCCATGGCATCCAGGAACTGGTGGAATATTCTGGATGCTGATGCCTGTGAGATCCCCATGTTATCCCCAGTTGTGCTTTGGGAGGTACCTGTGGCTAATATACCTAGGCCTACGCATACCTTGGTATCCACTGGAAAGGGTACCCCTCGGTCGTTTTGGTGTGTCAGGTGTGGCCGGCACAGCTCAACTACTTGCTGTAGGAGGTCTCTGTCCACCCTATAGCGCTCCACTATCTCCAGCTCATGTAGCCCCTGGTAGGTAACCCTGGGTCTGTACACTCTTCTCCGTCTCCTCACTGTGGGATGTTTGACAGCATGCACATTCGCACCACCCTCACCCTCTTGCACATGTTGTTCTATGTTGCCTGCTGCAGCCCATCTAATTTTGTAGATTTGTTTGTTAAAATTTCTCCACTTGTTTACACCGGTGGTGTAGACTGTGGGAAAAACCAGTGGGGAAGGTGTTTGCTTAGTTTATAGTAGTGTTCTGGGCTGGACTGCTGCCTGTGTAATTGGCTGCTTCAGATACGTTTCACCTGCCAGATATGCTAGTTCTCCTTGATTACCTTCCTACTGCTGATTTCCCTTCCCATTGCCCTTCTGTTTGGGCCTGGGGCCACACTGCACAAACAGAGTACTCAGATGTGAACACTGCTGCTATTTCCTAGTTGTGTGGCATGCACACCTGCTTACACTTTGTAAAGAGTGCTAGGCAGGTTTAGACACACCCCCTAGCTTGGCTGTCTGTGCTAAGCCAGGAGCATACCCGAGCCACGGGGCTCCAATCTGCTTACAGTATGCCTGACACACCCACCCATGATGTCACCTACCTCCTAGTCTTGCACTCAGCTATTCATACTCTTACACTGTTGGGACCTGCCTCACATGCTGGGGAAATCTGGGATTCACTATCCTTCCCCTCATTTGCATAGGATTGCCTGCTAATGCATATTTACATGTGTCACACTGTGCCTCCCCCCCCCTTAGCAACCACTATTCACTGGCCAAGTTGTCTTGTGCCTGCCATTGACTTGTATGGCAGAATACTGGCTTTAGTTAGACTGCTTTTTTTAGGTTTATTTTCTTGTTTCCTCACCGATCCCGTTTGCGCGCCACTACCCTATGCTTCGGCAGTCGAGATCGGCGGTAATAAAATGTATTTTGGACATTTTGCATTGTTTGCAATGCCAATGGCCTTATACTTGGCCATTGTCATGCTTCCTCAATGATATGCCATCTTGATTTGGAGCTGTCATGTCCCCGTTTTGGAATTTGCAGAAACTTACTCGGTTACTAAACAAGTACATTTCTGCATATTACGCTAGTCCTGCACACTCTGATTCCAGTTTCCTGGATATCAGATTTACCTTATTTGCATGGTTTTAACCTGCAAATGGGGTAATTTGCATACAGGGGCAGGGAACATGCAGCACTAGTGCTAGAGCACTCACACATGTCAAACAAGCACGTCTGTGGATTGCTCAGCCGACATATTGCCAATATTACCTCTTACACTAAGCATGCACACCATGCAAGCTTTTGATAATCCGGGGAACAGTCTTTAGCCAAACTCTGAATGAATATGCGGATAGCAGTTCCATATGGACATGCCCTTATCTTCTACATATTGTTATACTGAGTTATCTTGTGCATGCTTAATGAGGTTTATCTTAGCAAATTGTTTCTAAATTGTTTAATTAGATAACTGTAATAAAATTGCTCTGAAGCAGCTCATACCCATCATAATCCTGGTAATGTGAGAATGAACTATGCCTGGTATTATAATCCTGACACCTGTATGCATATCTGCAGATAAAATCTGCAAACTTAGCGGTTCAATTTATATGGATTTCAGTGAACGGATGTAAGTAAGATGTTTTAAAATATGATCAGATCCCATAGTTATTGCCATAAACACGAGAAGTAATCTCTATAAATCACAGTGGAGTCTTTATTATGTAATCTGCACATCGGTTACAGACAAAGGTTGCTGCAACAGCATGAGAGAATATTCAAGAAAACTGATGCCTAGGATGGGCTTGAAAGCAGCATAGGAATAAAACGTGAAAACCAAAATCAGATGAAAAGTGTCCACTCACTAAAACTGAAGGAATGGACAGTGATGGTCAAAGCAGGCATAAGACATTAATGTGTATTATGTTGCATCCTGTATGTTATCTTTTGCCATATGCCTTAGAGTGATGCACTCAAGGTGAATTTCTTGGCATCAATGTCTTGAATACATAATAAACTGGTTAGGATCAGCAAGCTGATCATACATCTGTATGTTAGCCTATTTCATTGTGTCGTTTGTCAGTTGAGACGGCATCACAAACATCCTCCATATGATGTGCCACTCAGGATGGGAAGAACAGTTACAAATAAAACCACAGTTGTAAGTCAAATTCTTTTATTTTTGTCACCACCCTGAAAGTCATATCTTCAACTGCACACACACACACACACACACACACACACACACACACACACACACAGATATATATATATATATATATATATATATATATATATATATATATATATATATATATATATATATATGGGTCTATGTTGCTTGATCAAAATCTCCCAATCTGGAACAAGCAACATTGAAATCCATTTAAGCGAACGTGCACTGAATCGAAAGTGTACTTTTGCAAAAGCCAGTTCTCCAAAGCATATTACAGTGGGGATAAAGAAATATATCATTTTCCTCACTGTAGTGCGATCTCGGAGTTAATATATTTAAGTAGGGGGGTGTGGGGCGCAGCCTCTCACATGGGGGTTCAGAGGGGCTTGCGCCCCTGCAAAATACTGTTTAAAGTAGCTTTGTTTTGTTTTTTTCCGGTTCAGAGAACCGGCTTTTGCGAAAGTGCAGTTTTAATCTAGAGCACTTTCGCTTTAATGGGTTTCGAGGTTGCTTATTCGAGATTGTGAAATTTTGATCAAGCAACATAGACCCTTATATATATATGTGTGCGTGTGTGGATCTAGGACTATTGAACGAAAGTTCAATAGTCCAAATCCACAATCAACGAACACACTTTAACGAAAGCGCTTTCACCGAAAAAGCGCTTTCGTTAAAGTGTGTTTGAAAAGAAAAAATAAATAAAACATTACTTTTACACCCCCCACACCCCCTACTTAAATATTCTCACTCCGAGGTCGCACTACAGTGGGGAAAAGGGAATTTTCCCTTATCCCCACTGCAGTGCGATCTCCGCAACAGGCATGCTGACGTGAAAGTTGCGCAAGTATGCCTGACCAAATCTGTTTCGGTTATGTTGCCGTTTGGTGATCCATACGAATCCCATATATATATATATATATATATATATATATATATATATATATATATATATATATATATATGTACATATTTATGTATGTATATGTATATATGTATGCATGTGTCCAACAAAAAAAGTTGACCTAAAATAGTAAAAAAAAAATTCAACTGCTTTATTTGTATGCTCTGAGACAAAACATTGACATATTCAAATAAAACAAAATGACTTTTAAATGTGCACTATTTGGGTTTTAATCTTTTATTTGTGTGAGATTGTGTGAGATTGCTACAATACTGGGGTTCTGGAATATGCCCTTTACCTGCTATTGTGCAGTCTTGGAATTGGTATATTTAATTAGCAGGTGGTCTGGGGGAGGTGCAGTAAGGCTCATTGTTTGTTTTTTGTTTTTATTTGAATGCCAAAAGATTTTGTCTTTATATATACAAACATTTATATATACATACAGATATCTATATCCATCTCTCTCTCTCTCTCTCTCTCTATATATATATATATATATATATATATATATATACACATATATATATATATATATATATATATATATATATATATATATATATATATATATATATATATATATATATATATATAGATATAGATATAGATATATGGATCTATGTTCACTGAACAAAAGTATGTTTCAATGAACGTTACTTACCCGAGCTGATTCCACTGAAACCTCTGCATAACGAAAGAACATCCTGCCAGATTCCTTTTCCTGTAAAAGAAACCACTTAGCTACCATGGTAATGAATCAAAATGGACCAAACCTAAGCCCACCAAAGTTGGGGGACTTCACCACCCCTCACATTCCACTATTTAAATATACCAACTCTGAGATCGCATTAAAGGGTAGAGAGGGCACAGTTCACCATGGTGACCAAGTGGTTCCTTTCACAGGGAAAGGAATTCGGCAGTCCGTGCTTTCATTATGCAGAGGTTTTGGTGGAATCAACAAGGGTAAGTAACATTTGTTGAAACATACTTTCATTCAATGAACATAGATCCATATATATATATATATATGTTTTTATCTAAATAACTAAACTATGAAAGTGACATAACATCACTGCCCAAACTCAATAAATAAAAAAAGATTATTTTTTCATAAAACGTCCTACACAGAATGCCTAAAATGCAGTTCTGTAGAAACTTGATTAATTGACTTTACCCAGTGTAATCAATAGTGGAAACTACTCTAACATAAAAAACACAGAACAGATGATGAAATGGAATAATTAAGGGTTGGTTTATCCTGTGCATGAAATACCTTGAACTGAGGGATTAGGAAGCTTAGTTTTTAACTTGGGTTTTCCCTCCTTATGTATGTATCCATACCAAAGGGCTCTGGCTGACTAAGATTGTAGGTGACTGCAAGTTAGGGGCAGTCATTGAATCCCTAACTGACTTAGCCATCTTGCAGGAATAAATAACTGGTGTCAAAATCATGAGTTGAATCTAAATGCCAAAAATGCATTAGTGTATTTTTTGAGAAATCATCTACCTCAGGAAACTA
>NC_056743.1:1818056350-1818061350 GCF_019279795.1 Protopterus annectens
GGCATGTAGACAAGAGATGTTTGAGGATTTCAGTATACCTACCTTTTAGCTGCATAAGTGGACTTATTTATGGTAAATGTACAAGAGCAGGATTGTCTTGTTAACTGGCATGATTTTTTCCCAATTTTAAAATGTAGATGGGGAATGATTAAAATAAGAAGTGGACTTAGTAAAATGTAAAAAATGCAGGACTGCTTTGATGATGTATATTTTTAAGGAGGTTTTAAATATAAGATGAGATTTTTGATGTGTTTAAGAGACAGAGTTCCACATGTAGCAATGTATGCAGATATGCAAAAGGCATTTGTCATGAAAGCCATTCTAAACAGCCAATGCAAAACAATTCAAGAACCGGGCACATACCATCCCCCTGCACAACATATTTATATCCCCAGACAGCCCATTTATAGATATTATGTATTTTATATATATATATATATATATATATATATTTTTTGATATACACACACATATATATATATATATATATATATATATATATATATATATATATATATAAAAAACCCAAAACCCCAAAAAGCTTTAAAAATGGGGATCCCAAAGCTTTTTAATGAATGTAGATGTAACGGTCAAGTGCAAATAAGCAAACTATTGAAAAGGTAAACCCAAAACATAGTGGGTCCAAATTCAATGTTGCAGGTTTATTGAAATAGAAGAACTGTGGCTTTCACTATTTGATAAAACTTTCGGGCGTTACATTGTAAAAAAATCTAGCACCATATATGGTCAAACTCACATCTATTTAAATCATTTCCTCCTTGGATAGTTTCATATAAAATATAAATTATAAATGCCATATGTGGGTATAACTTCCTGGGCAGCCCCCACACACATTCATTATAATGCCCTGGGCATCACATACTACCTGGCAGTTGATGGAAAGATGACCCTGCAGTTGATGTTACCCTGCTCACGGGGTGGTATTTTGATGCATATGTGCATGCAGTCTAAAACACCCACTGGGGGGTATTCTGCTTTTTGGTGGAAAAACCATTTTTGGTGGGAAATATACATGCTCACTGGCATGTGCTGCCATGGCATCCAGGAACTGGTGGAATATTATGGATGCTGATGCCTGTGAGATCCCCATGTTATCCCCAGTTGTGCTTTGGGAGGTACCTGTGGCTAATTACCTAGGCCCAAAACCTTGGTATCCACTGGAAAGGGTCCCCCTCGGTCGTTTTGGTGTGTCAGGTGGGGCACAGCTAAACTACTTTGTAGGAGGTCTCTGTCCACCCTATAGCCCCACTATCTCCAGCTCATGTAGCCCCTGGTAGGAAACCCCTGGGTCTGTACACTCTTCTTCCCTCACTGTGGGATGTTTGACAGCATGCAAAACCCAAACCCTCACCCTCTTGCACATGTTGTTCTATGTTGCCTGCTGCAGCCCATCTAATTTTGTAGATTTGTTTTTTAAAAATTTCCCCACTTGTTTACCCGGTGGTGTGGGGGAAAAACCAGTGGGGAAGGTGTTTGCTTAGTTTATAGTAGTGTTCTGGGCTGGACTGCTGCCTTTTAATTGGCTGCTTCGAAAAACCACCTGCCAGATATGCTAGTTCTCCTTGATTACCTTCCTACTGCTGTTTTCCCCTTCCCATTGCCCTTCTGTTTGGGCCCACCACAAACAGAGTATAGAGGGAACACTGCTGCTATTTCCTGGTTGTGGGCATGCACACCTCCAACACTTTGAAAAGGCAGGTTTAGACCCCCCACCCCAAACCCGGCCTTACCAAGTTATGCCTGACACACCCACCCATGATGTCACCTCCCCATTTTGTTTTTTGGGGACCTGCCTCACATGCGGGGAAATCTGGGATTCACTACCCTTTCCCATTTGCATGGGGATTGCCTGCTAATGCATATTTACATGTGTCCCCTTGCCCCCCCCGCCCCCTATTCACTGGCCAAGTTGTCTTGTGCCTGCCATTGATTTTATGGCAGAATACTGGCTTTAGTTAGACTGCTTTTTTAGGTTTATTTTCTTGTTTCCCGATCCTTTTTGGGGCCCCCTATTGCTTGGGGGTGGTAATAAATGTATTTTGGACATTTTGCATTGTTTGCAATGCCAAGGGCCCTTTAAACTTGGCCATTGTCATGCTTCCTCAATGATATGCCATCTTGATTTGGAGCTGTCATGTCCCTTTTTGGAATTTGCAGAAACTTACGGGGTTACTAAACAAGTACATTTCTGCATATTATAGTCCTGCACACCTGATTCCATTTTTGGATATCAGATTTCCCTTTATTTTTAACCTGCAAATGGGGAAATTTTGCATACAGGGGAACATGCACCTAGTGCTGGGCACCACATGTCAAAAAAACCTTGTGGATTGCTCAGCCACATATTGCCAATATTCCCTCTTACACTAAGCATGCACACCATGCAAGCTTTTGATAATGGGGAACAGTCTTTACCCAAAACTCTGAATGAATATATAGCAGTTCCATAGGGACATGCCCTTATCTTCACATATTGTTTTTGAGTTATTTTTATGCAATGAGGTTTATCTTAGCTTGTTTCTAAATTGTTTAATTAGATAACTGTAAAAAAATTGCTCTGAAAGCTCAAAATCATAACCCTGGTAATGTGAGAATGAACTATGCCTGGATTAAAATTTGCCCAGATGATATCTGCAGATAAAATCTGCAAATTCTTTTTTAGGGGATTTCAGTAAACATGTAAGTAAGATGTTTTAAAATATAAAGACCCCATAGTTTTCCATAAACAAGAAGTAATCTCTATAAATCACAGTTTTTTTGTAATCTGCACATTTACAGACAAAGGTTGCTAAAAGCATGAGAGAATATTCAAGAAAACTGATGCCTAGGATGGGCTTAAAGCAGCATGGAAAAAAAGGAAAACCAAAATCAGATGAAAAGTGTCCACCACTAAAACTGAAGGAAGGGAAATGATGGTCAAAGCAGGCATAAGACATTAATGTGTATTATGTTGCATCCTGTATGATCTTTTGCCATATGCCTTAGGCATGCACTGGTAAATTCTTGGCATCAATGTCTTGAATACAAAAAAACTGGTTAGGATCAGCAAGCTGATCATACATCTGTATGTTAGCCTATTTCATTGTGTCTTTTGTCAGTTGAGATGGCATCACAAACATCCTCCATATGATGTGCCACTCAGGATGGGAAAATTTTAAAATAAAAAAAGTTCTAAGTCAAATTCTTTTATTTTTGTCACCATGAAAGTCATATTTCAACTGCACACACACACACACAAACACACACACACACACACAAAATATATATATATATATATATATATATATATATATATATATATATATATATATATATATATATGGTCTATGTTTTTATCAAAATCCCCCAATCTGGAACAAGCAACATTGAAATATTTGAACGTGCACTAAAAAGTGTACTTTTGCAAAAGCCATTTCCCAAAGCATATTACAGGGGGGAAAAAAAATATATCATTTTCCTCACTGTAGTGCATCTCAGTTAATAAAATTTGTGCACCTCTAAAGGGGTTCAAAACTTGTGCCCCTGCAAAATCCCTTTAAAGTAGCTTTTTTTTTTTTCCGAGAACCACAAAGTGCATTTTTAATCTAGAGCACTTTCGTTTTAATTTTCGAGGTTGCTTATTAGATTGTGAAATTTTGATCAAGCAACATAGACCCTTATATATAAAAAAAAGGGTTTAGGACTATTGAAAAAGTTCAATAGTCCAAATCTAATAAAAAAAATTTAAAGGCGCCCCCAAAAAAACCCCTTTGGGTTTTTAAAAGAAAAAAAAAAAACATTATTTTTAAAACCCCCCCCCTACAAATATTTTTAATCAAATTACAGAAAAAATTTTTATAGCAGGGGATCTCCAACAGGCTTTTGAAAGGGGAAAGTATGCCTGACCAAATCTGTTTTTATGTTGGGGGGATCCTTTAAATCCCATATATATATATATATATATATATATATATATATATATATATATATATATATATATATTTTGTACATATTTATGTATGTATATGTATATATGTATGCATGTGTCCAAAAAAAAGTTGACCTAAAATAGAAAAAAAATTCAACTGCTTTATTTGTATGCTCTGAGACAAAACATTGACATATTCAAATAAAACAAAATGATTTTTAAATGTGCCCCATTTGGGTTTTAATTTTTTATTTGTGTGAGATTTTAAGATTGCACAATACTGGGGTTCGGGAATATGCCCTTTACCTGCTATTGTGCAGTTTTGGGAAATTTGGTATTTTTAATTAGGGTGGTCTTCAGTAAGGCTCATTGTTTTTTTTTGTTTTATTTGAATGCCAAAAGATTTTGTTTTTATATATACAAACATTTATATATACATACAGATATCTATATCCTTTCTCTCTTCTCTTTTTGTATATATATATATATATATATATATATATATATAACATATATATATATATATATATATATATATATATATATATATTATATATATATATATATATATATATATATATATAATATAGATATAGATATTTTGGATCTATGTTCACTGAACAAAAGTATGTTTCAATGAGCTTACCCAGCTGATTCCACTGAAACCTCTGCATAAAAAAGAACATCCTGCCAGATTCCTTTTCCTGTAAAAGAAACCACTTAGCTACCATGGTAATGAATAAAAATGGCCCAAAACCTAAGCCCACCAAAGTTACTTCACCACCCCATTCCACTATTTAAAATACCAACTCTGAGATGTTAAAGGGTAGAGACACAGTTCACCATGGTGCCCAAGTGGTTCCTTTCACGGGGAAAGGAATTCCTGTGCTTTCATTATGCAGGGTTTTGGGGGAATCAAAAATAAGTAACATTTGTTGAAATGTACTTTCCTTCAATGAACATAGATCCATATACGGAGATATATATATATTTTTTATCTAAATAACTAAACTATGAAAGTGACATAACATCACTGCCCAAACTCAATAAATAAAAAGATTATTTTTCAAAA
>NC_056743.1:1818066350-1818131350 GCF_019279795.1 Protopterus annectens
CCACCCTCTCAAACTCAGGAACCCCCCACAGCCTTCCTGAAGACACTGGGGAGTATGAATGTCTCTCCAAATACCATCAAATTTGGGGGACTTCAACTACCCAAACATAGACTGGGAACATTACTCAAGCCCCCAAAACCCTAGCCCAAAGGTTCCTAGAATTCATAAACTCAAATGCAATGGAACAACTAGTCACCATTCCCACAAGAGGAGACAATATACTAGACCTGATCATCACAAACATGGGGACAAAATGCTCCACACGGGAAGTATATCCCTCTTTTGGGAAGATCAGACCATAAATTAATCTCACTGGAAATCCCACCCCCCCCCACCCCTGCCCAAAAAAACACAATGAAGAACATCTCAAAAACAAAAATCACACTTCTTAAGACTGAAGTGGTATCCTTCAAGGCCCCCGGGCCAGTGGAAACCACAACCCACACTGCTGAATCCTTTGCAAATGCCTTCTATGGGCACCTTCAAGAATGCATGGATCATGCAATCCCAAATAAAAACCCAAAACCCATTCCCCAAAGGCAGGCACCCCGGGCTGGTGGACCCCAGCCATCCACGATCTTTACAACAGGAGGAGGAAGCTACTACATGACAGAGCAAAATCCCTAAAAAGGGAAGGCATCTCTGATCAGTACTAGCAAAAAACTACGATCACTCATAAAATCATCCAAGGCCAACTTTTTGAGAAAAAAAAGACACAAAAGACAATCACAAGGCCTTCTTTAGCTATGTTAGAAACCTGGGTGGAAACTCCCAGATATGCTCAGAGTTAGTCCAAAATGACACAAAATACACTGAACCCACTGACATTGCCAACATTCTGGCAGACAGGTTCAGTGCAAATTTCTCCTCCCCCTCCCCCCCAAAAGGAGAAATAACTATCCCAGCAGAGTGTAGCCTCCCTAACATCTCAGATGCCCAGGTGAGAGCTGCCCTCTCTAAAGCTAAAAACACAGCATCAATGGGACCCGGGGGCCCCGGTGTGGGCTAAAGAACTCCAAAAATAAACCCACACATAATCTGTTTAACTTAACCCTTTCTTCCAAAAGAAACCCAAAATTCCCCCCAACCCTTTTGGGCCCAAATTAAAAAAGGCGGGGCCCCCAATTTGGGCCCCTTTTGGTTTTAACCGCCCCTTTTAACTTTTAATAAGGGCCTTTTGGGCTTCAAAGCCCATTTTTGGAAAAAGGGCAATAACTTTATAAACAAAACCCCTTACCTAAAACCTTTCCCACCCTTTTCCCCTTTTCAAGGGCCCCTCCCCCCCCCCTTTTTAATTTGCTTTTTAAAAACAAGGCCTTTTTGGGGTTCCCCCCTCCCTTTTTTTTTTTCCTTGGCCTTTTTTTTTTTTTACCCCACTCGGGCATATGAAAATAAGGTTTAAATGTTCCCCTTGCCCCAAAAATGGGGGTTTTAAATTTCCCTTTTTAAAGGGAAGAACCCAAAAGGGTAGAGTTGTGGAGTATGTGATCAAGAGTAAATTAATAGTTTTGGGGGTTTTTTGTTTTGGCAAAAATTTATTTTTCCCAGGGAAAAAAACATAAATTTTTTAAAAAGTTCCAGTGACTCAAACTTTTTTGGGCCCAAATTAAAATTTCCAAAAAGGAAAAAAACATTTTTTGAAAACCCGTTTTTAAAAATAAAAATTTTATGAAAAACATCACAAAATGTATAAAAATTTGTCTTCTGAAAAAGCTACCCACAAAATTTTTCTTTTTGGGTTGAATTTTAAAATAAAAATGAAATAGATTGGGAAATTTTTGGTTTTTCTTTTTAAATTTTAAATTGTTTTTGAATAAAATTGCCTAATGGGTTTCCCTTTTTTGCTTTTTTAATATTTTAAAATTTATTTTTTTTTTTTTATTATAAACCAAACACCCGTCATAATATATATATATATATATATATTTTAAAATTATATATATATATATTATACACACATTACATAATTTTTAAAATATATTTTTAATTAAAATAAAACCCCTATAAAAAAACACAATCACACAAACACCCCAAAATTAAAAAAATTTTTATAAAATAAATGCACCCCACACACATTTTTTAATAAAAATCATAATAAATAAAAAAAATAATGATACAAAAAACAACCACATAAAAACATAATTTTAAATATATTTTCACTTACAAATTTAACCAAATATTTATAATTAATATTAACCACCAACCCAACCCCACACAACCACACCACTCATTTCCCAAAATTATTTATACAAAAATAATTTACAAAACTACCAAAATGTTACATCAAAATTTATTTTTATAATCCCTATCTAATCCCCCAAATAACAAAAACAATACCCACAATGTTTTTTCAAAAATTTATTTTTATAATATTAATATAATTTAATAAATACATTTTAAAAACCAAACCCATTACATTTTTCATAAAATATTTTTTATATTATTATAATAAAAACAAAAACCCACCCAAAAACCCCTGCATTTTTCATTTTAATTTAAAAATAATTTTAAAACAAACAAACATATAATGTTAAATATTATTATTATTCAAAACAATGTTTCTACAAATTTTTTTTAAAATAATTTTTAATTTTTATAAAAAATTTATAATTTAATAAAACTTTTTAAAAAATAAAAAATTTTTAAATATTAAAAATATTATATTTATTATAACTTTACACCTTTTTACCCCCTTTTTATTTATTAATTTATTTTATTAAATTTCATCACACAACCTTTTAAAATATTTTTAAATTATATAAATTTTAATTTTTTTCAACAAAATGTAAACAATTATTTATTAAACTTTTGGGGGGGGGTGGGTTTGTTTCATTAAATGGGGAAAGGGGAAACTTGCCTGCAAAAAATGTGCCTTTTTTCAAGTTATGTTTGGGGGGGTTTAAAAATAAAAAAAACATCCTTTTAATGTGGGTGTAAAAAAATGGCCCCCCATGGGGTTTGATTTCCAACGTTTATTCAACTTTCACCCGGTGAAAAAAAGGAAACCTTTTAATTTTTAAAAAAAATTTTAAAAAATAGGCTTTTCTTGAAACCAAACCCGAAAAGGCAAAGGAAAATTGCAAAAAAAGCCAAAAATTTTATGGGGGAAATCCCAAAACACACCTTTGATCCCCCGGTTATTTTAAAACAGAGCCTGTTTCAAAAAACTTTAAATTTAAAATGAAAATACAAACAGTTTAATTAATAAGGGACAACGGTTTAAAAAAATAAAATATTTTTAAAATAACATTTTTTGGTTTTTAGGGAAAAATTCCCATAGTTAAATAAATGAAGGTAACTTGGAGAGTAAAAAAGAATTAAATTTTTTTTAAAAGCTTTTGGGGGAACTGTTTTAAAGTTTCCTTTAAATTTGTTTCCCCTTTTGGCCTGTTCTTTTGGCAACAAAAAAAACCTTTTTCTTTTGGGCCCCCCCATTTTTCCAAGGATTTTTCCCTGCTATGAGGCAATAAATTTTTTGGTTTTTAACAAACCTTCCAAGAAGGAACATACAAAATTAATTTCCCAACCCCCTATGATGTTTTGGTGTGGGGTGGGGGGGGGTTTTAAAGGGGGCTGAATTAAAAAAAAAATAAAAAAATTTTTAAAAATAATAATAATTTTTATTTTAATATTAAATAATAATAAATAAATAAATAATGCATACATAAAAATAAATACCTATAAAACAAGTCTTATATTGTTGGCCCGGTTAAAAATTTAATTTTTAAAAATTTATAATGTAGCATCTAAAACCAACCAAACCCAAACCCAACCCCATTTTTTACCTTTATATTTTTGTTGGGGGTTATTTATATAAAATTATTTTAAAAAGGTGGATTTAACTACCAAAATAAATTTGTTCAGGGGACAAAATTTTACCCAAGGATGCCAAAGGGTCTTTAAAATACCCGACTTTTCCACAAATACAGGTGAAATTACAAACAAACAAAACATCAAAGTAAAAAAAACCCCCTTAAACCCCAAACAAATACACCATTTTGGAATTGGAAACCCCAAACAAATTAAACAAAAAGGGGGGTTTTTACCGGCCAAAAAAAAGTTTGTAACCCAAAAAAAATCAGGGGTTTTTTAATGGGTTTTGGGGAAAAGTATAAAAATTTTTAGACAAAATATCAAATTCCCCAAAATTTTGTGGGTTTTTAATTGGAATGTTTCCGTAAGGGAAAGGGAAAGGGGGGGGGGGGGGGGGGGGGGGGGGGGGGGGGGGGGGGGGGGGGGGGGGGGGGGGGGAGCGGGGGGGGGGGGGGGGGGGGGGGGGAGTTGGGGGGGGGGGGGGGGGGGGGGGGGTGGGGGGGGGGGGGGGGGGGGGGGGGGGGAGGAGGGGGGGGGGGGGGGGGGGGGGGGGGGGGGGAAGGGAAGGAAAATAATTGGGGAGTTAAAGACATTTTAAAAAGGAAAAAATTGGGAAAAGGGGCCGTGCTGGGTTTGGGGGAAAAAGGGTTTCCTAAATGAACTCAAACCTAACCTTGGGGGGCCCAAAGGTGGGGGAATCAAAAAAAGGGCCTTTTTTTAAAGTGCCTTAATCACTCTGTACCCAATGGCTCGTGTTCTGCCCAACAACAAAATAAAAAGCCTCTGCAACGCTTGAACCCAGGACACTGCACACCATAACTAATGTGATTTACCACTAAGCTATGCCAGACATACAAATCTATGGTGTTTTCACAAACATATCACACAGCAGAGGTATTTAACAGTACAGAGAATGTATTTCAACATATAGATGTATGTGTGTGTGTGTGTGTGTTTGTGTGTGTCTGTATATATATATCTCTATATCTAAATAGATATATACCTTTCCCTCTCTGTATTACACATGTATATATATATATATATATATATATATATATATATATATATATATATAGACATACATATATATATATAAATAACCACATATAGATATATACATATGCAGACATCCATACATCTATATGTTGTCAGATATATATACAGCAATATATATATATATATATATATATATATATATATATATATATATATATATATGCATACATATACACACACACACACACACACACACACACACACACACACACACACACACACACACACACACACACACACACATATATATGTACATATATATGTGTGTGTGTGTGTGTGTGTGTGTGTGTGTGTGTGTGTGTATATATATATATATATATATATGTACGTATCTGTATATATACACAGATATATTTCTATGATATGATACAGCACATAAGAATGATATATATGACCACAGG
The DNA here is from genome assembly GCF_019279795.1 of Protopterus annectens. NCBI lineage: Eukaryota > Metazoa > Chordata > Ceratodontiformes > Protopteridae > Protopterus > Protopterus annectens. The sequence continues at coordinate 1,818,071,621 of NC_056743.1, forward strand.
CACTGCCAATGGGGGTGAAGGGGCTCAATCAACATACGTGTTACATTTACCGATACCCCCCCCCAGCCAAACAGGTGAAATATACAAACAAACACACAAACAAAGTAAACAAACCACTGCTTCCAAACCACAGGCAGGATACAGCCAGTGGGGGAAACTCTGTGGACCTGCTAAGTCTAATCTAGAAACAAAGACAGGTTTGTCCAGCGCGGGACAGGCCAAAAATTGAATAGGAGTTTTGGCCTTCCTGTACTAAATACACAGATGGCAGGGCACGTATGTTCTCAACTACAAGTTTGGGAATGCCTGATGATCCTTGGGTCGAGACAACTTGTGTGATGGATCCCGAGAAGTGGAGAGTGGGCAATGTGTAGTGGTGTGATTAAATTTGGCTGGAACCTGTAGGAGGAATGATTGCTGTGGAGGAGGAACAGAGGGAGGGAAATATGGGTATGACATTATGGACTGAGACGTGCTGGGTTTGGTTGGGCCCGTTCTAATGCGGCAACTCACCTAACTGTCATGTGTAATCATAGCCTCAGATCAGGCCTGGTGCCCATTGAGTGGCGCACAGCTGCAGTTATCCCACTCCACAAGGGGGACTCCAACTTGGATTCCTGGAACTACCATCACAGCAGTCTGACTAGCCTGATCTACAAGGCCATGGAATGCATTATCATGGAATTTATGAATGCAGACATTGGCAACCCTCAGACACTGGACCCCACAGAGACTGGGCACATGGAGGGCCAATCTTGTCTCCTGAAACTGATTGACTGCCTTGAATCAGTCTGCAGAACTGTTGAAGAGGGTAAGGCGGTCCACACAGCCTATGTGGACCTTGCCAAGCCCTTCAACACCATCCCCCAGTCTGGAAACATAGATTAACATACTAAGCCGGACATAAATCTCTATGCCACTCGGTTTGCCACATGGCTGACTGACAAACCAAACTGTAGAAGTAACTGACTCCAAATCCGGCTCCAGAAAAGTGACAGGTGGAGCACCTCAGGGTTCAGTCCTGGAATCACTGTTGTTTGGCATCTACATCTCTGAAGTACAGGCCAACAGTATGGGACTCTGGCTAACAAAGTTAACAGATGACTGCAAACTAGGAGTCATTATGAGCCTAACTGTACTGCATGATATGCTAGTAATACCAGCCTAATATCGTACAGGTGGGATGGAGTACTGTTAACATCTTGTGCCCTTGTCGTGTAAGGTCCTGATTATGGGATCTGCAACAATTGGTAGTGCATTGCAGGGCAGACGTGTTTGGCTGTGGGGGTGATACCTATTCATGCAAGATGTATGTTTTTTATGCCTGTCAACGCCATTAATGGTGCATGTGGACATATATGTTTTTGCTATGTTCCCAATTTATCTACAGATGTATGTCTGTATATACCTATATATATAGATATATATATATATATATATATATATATATATATATATATATATATATATATTGCTGTGTATATGTACACATATGGATCTATATCTACATATACATATATGTTATATCCATTTAGATGTTAATATACACACACACACACACACACACACACACACACACACACACACACACACACACACACACACACACACACACATACATCTACATGTTGAAATACATTATCTGTACTGTTGAATGACTGTGCTCAATGATATGTTTGTGAAAACACCATGGTTATGTATATGTGACATGGCATTGTGATAAATCACTTTGGCTATTGTTTGCAGGGTCCTGGGTTTGAGCTTAGCAGAGGCTGTTTATTTTGTCCTAAGCAGAACAATGGCCGTTGGATACAGAGTGGTTAAGGCACTTTAAAGCAGTTGTAAGTGGGTGTATGTGGGTTTGCGCAATGGTAAGTACTGCTAAGTTCTGGTTACTGTATCTTATACTTGGTTAGCTCCTGAATTGCTTAACCTGTGTAGGCATTGCTTACCCCCAAGCAAACAGGCTAAAACCCACTTACTGCTACTTAAAAGTGCTTACTCCTGCTCACCCCTGCTCTGATTTCTTTGAAAGAAAAGAAAAGAAAAAGGGGTTGATAAGGAAGTGGTGAAAAAAGGGGCTCAAAGAGGGAAAGACATTAGGGAAATAGCCAGGGATGTGCAGGAAGGGTGTAGGGAAGGTCCATAGCTACCCATTTCTTCTACAGCAACAGCTGTGCATATGCACTGAATTTGGAGGTAGATATGAACACTGAAACCCCTGAGAGAGGGGTGAGGACAACAATAATATGTTGTGATGCCAATTAGACCACATTACATGGGTCCAGTGGGCACATGTGCGAAATGAACAGCTATGTATGGGGTAAGATTTGGTGTTTGGAACAGATTGCCCTTTTTTAAGGTGAGAGTGGGATGTTGGGAAGGAGAGTAGGTATGCTTGGGGAGGATAGGTTCGGTAGGATGACAGACAAGACAGACAAGACAGCATACAGGGGTGGTATATGACATGTGGGGGGGACACCTTGGACGGAAAGGGGTGTTTTGTAGTTGCAAGCCCATGAGCCCCCAAATGAAAACAGTGGGATTGTGGTCCCCACCCATGGGCAGTCACCACTGCACCTTCACAGCCCCAAAGGTGGCTGTGCTGGGAGCTGGGTAGGAGGTGCAGGCTCACTGTCTGATTGCACCATGCGGCCCCCAAGCTGGCATAGGTGATCTTGAAACTTCTTGCTGAGCTCCCTACACACCAAGGCCTAGACCCAACAGCAGGTGCCAGGTTCCTTTGCTCCCCCGCTCCCGGGGGGGGGGGGCAAGCACCATCACCTGCAGCAGTTCCACCCAAAGGTCATGCAGGCACAATGGAGGAGGAGGTCCCAGGCTGGGACCCAGACTTGCTGGTGCCTGGTGCCATGGCCAGCTGAGGTGGGATAGGTGGGTCAACTGATATTGGCATTCCCATATGGGCTACGGTGTTGCATTTTACAACAGATAAGTGCCAGTAATAGTCATCAGCAGTCAGGATTACCTATAACAGCAGGCATAAATATTCCCATTACCACAAGACACCAGATTTAGAACAGCTGCAGAGCAAGGGGAACACATGCACATATACTGCATGACATATGTACAAAGGGTAACAGATGTGTGAGTAGTGCTATGATCACTGGCATAATATTGGCATGGTGCTGTGGTAATCTCAGACATTTACTGTCATACCACTGTGTTTTGTGACATATGTCCAATCAGGGATATGAAGTCAGTAACTCTCATGGCTGTCACCATGTACTGACTGCAGTCCTCACACTGTGGTTCTACCATTCTCAGATAGGTGTTCTGTGAGTAACACAAGGAACAAAAGGTTCAACACACTAACCAGTCTGCAGATGACCCTACAGATGGGGGAATTCCTCACAAACATTACACTGTCATGACAGAGTTTAAAACAGGCAGACTAGCCATAACCACACACACCCTGTTAAACCGACATTACCCTAAATTAAGAATAGCAACACTTATATTCTGTAGTCATGTCTGGCACATCCCCTCCTGTCTGTTTGCCTTTTTCCACAGTGTATGTTGTTGGAGGTAAATCCCAAAAACATCTTTTGACGCTTTTTGCCAAACACCAAATCTAGCTTCCACTCACAGTGAATGTCATGGCCCAACACCAACATGATGTTCCTAGATATTGTAGTGTGTTTCCATGCAATTGGCTATGGGAATGTTACCACAGCTGTTTCACATTGAATCAGTGAGAGAAGGACTGCAACTGGTGCAGAGGCCATCAGCTGATCATGACCAACACTTAGAAAACACAAGATGCTGCCTAAGTAGAGCATGTGTACATATCCACATCCACCAGGGAGGGTGTGGGAGGGACAGACAGAGACAACGTATGTCAGGGAAGGTGTGGGAGAGTAAAACTGAAGCATGCTTGTGTGACACACATACCAGTACAGGGAATTAAACCCCTGACTGACAATGCATTACTATCACATGTGCATGCAGTTATTGCATGCACCACATAGCTTACATGTTGGTGAGCTGTCCAAAAATATATGTGCTGGTGAGTGACATCTGCAACAGTGATATCGTAAGATACAGTAGGTGTAACACATGTGCTTGTCCACATTGACCGGTGTCAGCGGCAACATAACCACACTCTCTAAGGGACTCATACACATTGCCGCACTTGCCAGGTTCAGGAATACACTCCCTACTTAGTTATTTTGCCACAATACAGTACTGCACAGGTATCAAATGCACCACAGGAGCTAAGTGTTATTCTATGAGCAAAGGGCATGTGAAGGTGTCTGACATCAGTCAGAATGCTTCAGTATGTCAGTGGGAGTTGTACCAGGTGTGAATGTGGTTGGAAGCATCATACACCACGTACAGGGACACAGGGTGCCAGTACTGATGTGCATGTGTGCATTCCTTCACGTGTGTGTAGTGGTTGGCTGTGCCAGAAGGCTGTACAAGGCCGAGTGAGGGTATACCTTGGCATCAGACCACATGACAATGGTCTGTAGTGTGAATCAAATGTGAAGTGTCTGGAATGACCGACATAGGTGGGTATTGTATTCACCTGGGTTACTATTGTGTGTGGCAAGTGCTGTGCAATGCTTGCCATGTATGGGATTAAAACACCTGCCTAGCTACTACAGCACATTAAAGTATTACACAGTTACAGAACGCACCACAGAGATTACTGGGATACTCCTTCAACAAAGGAGTATTTCACAGGGAATGACATCAGCAGGCGTGTCAAAGACAGGCAATGAAAAGTGTACTGACTGGAAGGCTACCGGGGCAATTGTGTACAGTGATGGACATTTGCACATCATATGTTTTTGCATAACGGGGGTGTGCTGTGTGGGACAAGCCTCATGAGAGGGGAGCTGTCTGTCACTCTCTTCCCACATCTATTATGTGTATGTCTGAGCTGTTATAGTGTGCTGTCCTTGGACATATGCGCATATTCTCATTGGGTGTGTGTGCAGAGCATGACTGGTGTGTAATGTGGAGTGTTTGCACAGACATCTGTGACTGACTGCTGTGTATAGTCCACAGTTGTTTCCAGACATAGGCTTCATTTCTCTAAGTGTGTGAGCATACCCAGTATGATCCTTCTGTAATTTGTTTTCTGACAGGCCTTCGCTTCTCTAAGTGTGTGACCATGCCCAGTATGATTGTCTGTATTGCATGTGTGACTCCATTCCAGGTAGGTTGTACTCCAGTGCAGGTGTTTGTGCTCTACACCTACAGCTAGTAACCTGCTTCTGCAGGATATCTGTAGATTGGTTAACAATGTGAGTGGACATTGGGCAAAGGGTAGTGAGATTGTTGCTAATTGTGTCTGTGGTGCTTCTGCTACATGGTTTTGATGTTGGCAGGGATACTCAGTGATATGTGGTGTTTTACCCTCTGACGTTTTACGTCATCAACTACTGACAGGTATACATCTTTGCTGGCAGTAGGTTCCTGGGGATTACAAGTTGAATGCAGCTTTGTCCAGTAATGTGGTGTGCAACCTATATATTCCTGCACACTCATGTCATTCTGGCATGGAAACTGCAGACACTTGCTGATAGGTCTGTGTATATGGTCTAGCACCTTGGTGCTGTTGTGGCTGTGGGTCCCATGCCTGTACAATTATCACCATGACAGGATGGCCATATCATGCTGTGGTCATACCTCACAGGTATTCAGAGGTTATCCAGGGACAGGGCTCATTATTCTGTTCATTAACCCTTCACAATGTGGTTTGCAAGCAGGTTTGTGGCCACCCATCCCAGTGTTTGCAGCCATGATAAGTATGTGCACACATCAGGGTTTCACCCTTCGCACACTCCCTGGTGGTGATGCTACCCCCCCCCCCAGTTATATGTCCTCTTCCTGCCATTATGCACATGATATCTGATAGATATGCCTATATTTGCCACTCTATCCCAGCAGTATGTACAGGTTGGTCCACAGTTCATGCATTGGAACATGATGGACACACTACTGTGATTTGTCAACATGTCCTTGCATTTGTGTTCTGTGGACTGTGTTTTGTCATTATGTGGGAGTCCATGGGGTAACATACAGTGGCAGTATAGGTGTAACACAGACCTGTGACAGAGGACAGTGGGGTATTGGGTACTGATGCAGGCTATCTGTAGCAGGCCAGTGCATTCCGTCAGTTGTTCAGACCCAGGTTGCAAGGCAATTTATTCCCTTGGGGTGACTGGATAGGTGTGCAAGGTGGTGATGGCAATTGTTTCTGTCCTTATCAATCCATTGGTGTGGATGCTGGCAGGGTGCATCTTACAGCTATGGGCACACCTATGTGGGACACCTCTTCAGCATGCTGCATTCTGTGTATATTCACATAGTAATGTGGGGATCATATTGTACTCATTGACAGCAGCAGGGAGGTGGCCTGTGTGTTACCTGAGGCTGATGTTGGGCCGGACTGGCTGCATGTGTGCTAGGGTAGCTACTTGCAAGTGCCTCACAGGTATACGTGGCCCTTTCCCCTGCTGGTGGCTAGTGGGTGGACACCAGCAGCTTCTACATGCATCATACCTCTGCCTTCTGTGGTCTGCCAGTGTTTGCAAATAGTACATCTTAGTTTCCCATACTACACAACCAACTGATGTGCTGTGAACCTGTATGTACAAATGGAGGGTGTCCCATTTCACTGTGAAATATTAAACAGTCTCTCTCTACAGTACTTCCACCTGTGTACTGTATATATGTTTGGGCCAACACTCATACCGTGTCCATCTTCCAGATGTTGACAGTTATGACATCTGTACAAATCATATGGACTACTGCTGCAATATGTCTTGCTGGAATACCAATCTGTTTGGCACTGCAGCTGTGTGGACTTGGCCTGGTCATCAGCAGTACTGACCATTGGACACCAGGACACACCATCCATGGCTATTTGCTGAACACTTTCACACAGCATACCACTCAGAACTACCTAACACACAGAGTTCTGCCTATTGTAGACATGCAACTATTCATCTTGCTGATTTGACCAGCTCACGTACTCAGTGCTCACTGTTATTACTCCCACACATGGCTGGTAATACATTTCTACATAGGCTTGGTGGGGGCACACATCACAACTGTGGACATTTCCTACAATCACCTGATATGTCAGGTACTCTGCTGCCTTCCACACAACAACCTGACACTCAGATCTCTGCATATTGTACACATGCAACATTCCATCGTTATAATTGGGGAGGCTCAGGTACTATGTGCTCTTCTGCTGTGATACCCACACATAGATGCTACTGTTATACTTACATAGGATCGGGGGGGGCACACCTGATAACTGTAGACATTTCTGCTGTACCCACCTGATATTTCAGGTACCCTGTTGGCTTCCACACATCAACCTATCACTCAGAGCTCTGCATATTGTACACATGAAACAATCCATCCTTCTACTTTGGCATGGTCAGGTACTCTGTGCTCAGTGTTATTACTCCAACACATCGATGCTAATACATTTCTACATAGGGTTTGGGGGGCACACCTGACAATCTGTGGACATTTGCTTTGACCACACTGGTATTTCTGGTAGTCTGTTGGCTTCCTTTTAAATCTGTATTCTGACCTATCCTGCAGCCCACAGGCATATAAGTGTAGTACAGTTTATAGGTTTTATTGACCTACATTGCCATTTCAGACTTCCTACCCTTCAGGAATGGCATCACACTTCCCGACCCGTTATACTCTGCATAGGTCTGGAGGGGGGTTGCTCTCCATTGCCATACCTTGAGGACCTTAGCACAGCCTATCCTTATGTTCATCTACACCTGTCCTGCTGGCTGGGTGGGACTCATCTTGGGTATGTGAACCTCCATGACATGCATGTGTGTGCCCTATGGACACACATTTGGGCCAGCACATGTCCTGCATTTTTTTTCACCTTGTCTATTACTGCCTACTTTGTTGACACCAGTATTTGTTATGGTTTCATGCTGCCCATATAGCTGTCCACTATCTGCTGCCATCCCATTCAGCCACCCAATTCCCTTTCTTGCATGTTCACATCCATACCATTGATATAACTAGCAGACCATACAACTGTATTCAGTGACTGATAGGAAGGGTTACTTACCTTGTGGCTGTGCCAGTATTGAGAATGGTGCTGGAGGGCTGACTATGTCAGATGCACATAGTACACTCCCTATACATGGTAAAGCACAGCTAGTGTCATTTTTGGCATCCCTTTTACTGTATGTGCTAGTCAGAGAGAGTTTCTATTCCCTGGTTTCCTACTGTGTCAGTGTATGTGCTATGCGTTGCCTCTCTGCCAAAGCCAGGGCATACTGTGCATGCCTCCTTCTGCCTACAGGTGCAGGCTCATGTTGTTCCTCCTCTGAGTCACTCTGTGCCTGTGCTGGCCTTGGCAATGGTGGGGGGCTCTGTGGCCCTGCCCCGTGCTGTTCCTGCTGCAGCTACTTCCACAAGATCATGTTGTGTAGCATGGCACATAACATGAAAATTTGGGTAAATGTAGCTGGAGAGTACTGTAAGGCTCCACCAGATGTGTCCAGGCACCAGAACCGTGACTTGAGCATCCCAAACACACGCTATATAATGATTCTTGTTTGTGTGTGTGCCTCATTATGGCATTGTTGTTCAGGTGTGTGTGCATTTCTGATGGGTGTCATCAGTCACGGCTCCAGTGTGTACCCAGCATCCCCCACTAGGTGACCATAGGGGATGTCCCCAATGGCAAATCTCTGGTACAACTGCATCAGGTGCCAGATGTGGGAATTGTCATAATTTCCAGGGCAGCCAGTGCACACATTCATTATAATGCCTTGGGCATCACAAATGACCTGGCAGTTGATGGTGGGGATGCCAGTGCGGTTGATGTAGGCCCTACCCTGCTCACTGGGTGGTGCTTTGATGCATATGTACATGCAGTCTTTAGCACCCACTACCCCAAGATATTCTGCTATTTGGTGGAAGAGACACATACTGCTGGTCAACACCTCACAGGTGTTGAGGAAATATACGTGCTCACTGGCATGTGCTGACATGGCATCCAGGAACTGGTCGAATACTCTGGATGCTGATGCCTGTGAGATCCCCATGATGCACAGCTGTGCTTTGGGAGGTACCTGTGGCTAGTATACCTAGGCCTACACATAGCTTGCTATCCACTGTAATGGGTTCCCCTCGGTCAGTTTGGTGTGCCGGGTGTGGCCGGCACAGCTCAACAATTTGCCGTAGGAGCTCTCTGTCCACCCTATAGCGCTCCACTATCTCCAGCTCATGTAGTCCCTGGTAGGTTACCCTGGTTCTGTACACTCTTCTCCATCTACTCATTGTGGGTTGTTCAGCAGCATTCACATTCTCACCACCCTCAGCCTCTTGCACATGTTGTTCTATGTGGCCTGCTGCAGCCCTTCTCATTATGTAGGTTTGTTTGTTAAAATTTCCCTGCTTGTATACACCGGTGGTGTAGAGTGTGCGAAACACCAGAGGGGAAGGTGTTCGCTTATTTTTTATTTATTTTTATTTTATTTTATTTTACAATTGTTAACCAGGAAGGTCCAACTGGATGCAGGTCCATTTTCAGCGGAGGCCTGGGGAGAAAAGCTCCAAGCAAACAATACAATTCAATAGTGAAAAAACAGCAGAATCTAAAGATACATAATAGTAATATGCATATAGGATACATATATGCAGTACATGCAGTATATAGTACAGTATAAAAGAACATTCCAATGTAAGTGAGCAGTGAATATATAAAAAGAAAAAAAAGAAAACAATTTTTTTTTCTCTTGAGTTGGGTAGCAAGCATTAGATACTAAGCAGATTACTGGCAACAGGACATAGGGAGGAGTCAGTTATCCCTAGCAGCATCCTAGCACCAGCACAGTGATATGCTCTAGCCTGGTGAGTAACATGCAGTGCAAATTAGTTATGTAGTGGGTTTTGAGAAGTTTTTGAATTGGGAAGTAGAGGTGGTAGAGTTAAGGTGGCTTGGGAGTGAGTTCCAGGTTCTAGCAATAGAGCAGGCAAAGAGAGATTTACCTGCATTATTTTTGTGTTTGATGACATTTATGTGGTTCTGATGACTTGATCTAAGGGTTCTGGTGGTGGTGTAAGGGTGAATTAACTTTTGAAGTGCTGGGGTCTTATGACAGTGGTAGTAGAGTTTATGTGCTATTGAAAGTTGGTTGAATAGGAGTAGTTGAGGTAATTCAAGTCAATTTAGTTGTTTAAGGGCAAAGTAAATCTGGCAATCTTGTTGTAGCAGGATTCCAGTTTGTTTAGTTCACTGTGGCAAAGATTAGTTAAGATAGGGGAGGCATAAAGGAGAATGGATAAAAGGTGAGTTCTTGCTGAGGTGGCTTGGTAAGTCTAGTGATGAACTATCTATTCCTGTAGAGGAGACCAAACTTTTTGTTGACTTTCTTAATTGTTTGGGCGATATGAATGTCAAATCATAGATTATTGTTGATTTCAACACCTAACAGTTTTGTGTGTGTAGTTGGGATAATTTGTATGCTGTCTCTCTAAGTTATGGTAAAATCATTATTTATAGGAGGAGATCTACTAGGGCTAAAGAGAATGACCTTGATTTTTTTGGGATTAAGAATAAGTTTTATGTTAGTGAACCATTCCTCAGCTAAGGAGAAGTTTGTTTGGGTTATGGCTTTTAGTTCATGTAGGGTGGGAGAGGCACATATAATGGTGGTATCATCTGCATATTGCACAACTGAGGCAGAGGGTGTGGATGAGGCTATTTGGTTAGTAAACAGTGAGAATAACAGAGGTCCTAAGATGGACCCAGGAACACCTATGCCTACTGGTAAAAGAGGGGACAGTTTTTCTTACCATAGAACTGCCTGCTGATGGTCTGTTAGGTAGTTATTGAACCATGATATGGTGGAGGAGCTTATATTAAGTGTTGCTAGACTTTCTAAGAGCATACCATGGTTCACCATATTGAAGGCTTTTGATAAGTCTAGGAATATTGAGGATATGAATAGGCCATTTTTTCTATGGTGATTGACAGTGTTGGTAAAGGAAAGTAGTGCTGTAGTAGTGCTATAGCAAGGTCTGAAACCATGCTGGGATATGGATAGCAGGCTATTTTTAAGAGGTACTGCATTAGTTGGGAATGAACTACCCTTTCTAATATTTTTGATAAAGGTGATAGGATAGCATGAGGGTGATAGTTAGTAATTTCAAGGGACTTACTGCCTTTGTGCAGAGGTATAATATGTGATATTTTCCAGGTATGAGGTACTTTATGTTCTGATATTGACCTATTTATGAGAATGGACACTGGGTAGGCTATAGCTTCAGCAGTTATTTGAAGGGAGTCTGCAGGTAGATTGTCAGCTGCCAATGTGATTGGTTTCAGCTTCTTGAGAAGTTTAGCAATAGTTTTGGTAGGGACTGGTTCCAGGGAGAAACTGGGGGAGTTGTTTGTTATACTGGTGTGGGTTGGGGTCTTTGTAGGTAAGGGACTATTAGTAGAATGTTGGGTGTTGGCTAGGGCTTCGCCTGTTTCAGTAAAATATTTGTTGAATTGGGTGGGGATATTTTCATGGTTATTTAATAGAAAAGGGTTAGGAGTGGTGGATTTTCCCAGGTGCAGTAAAGTGTTTATGTTGGCCCAGAATTTCTGAGGGTTATTGGAGTATTTTTCCTGCATGGTTGTATGGTAGTTAGTTTTGCCATGTTTTACTAGTCTTTTAGCTTTGTTGCATAGTTCTAGATAAGTTTGTCTTGTAATGCTGTTTTTGTGTTCCTGGAATTGTGTCCAGGCTCTGTCCATTTCTTTCATTATGGTTTTAGTACATTTAGTTAGCCATGGGGCATAGTTAGGTCTGATTCTAATGGTTCTGGGGGGGGGGTGCATGACAGTTTAGGACGTTTAAGAAGGGTGAGTTGAAGTACTGCACAACATCATCAAGAGGTAATAGTTTTAAGGGAGTCCAGTTGCAACATGTTAGTGAATTGATTAAGTCTATAGATCTGAAGGACATTTTGTTACATATTACTCTGAGGATAGGTTGTTTAATGTTGTGGGATCAATTCCTTATTAAGTAGGTTGCTTGATGATCACTCAAACTGTCAGGGAGACAGCCTGAATGTTTAGCTAGAGTGGGGTCTGATAGCAGTATCCAGTCTAAGACAGATTGGCGTTTGGAGGTTTTGTCAGTTCTAGTGGGGTCAGTAATAATTTGGTTAAACCCATGGAGGTTTATATGGGTGGAGGGATTATTGCTGGAACAGTCAGACCAGTCAATGTTAAAGTCGCCTAATATAGTTTCATGAGGAAGGGAGGATGACATCCAGTTTAGTAGGATTTCAAGTATGATAGTATTATTGCCTGGTGGGATATAACCACCTGCAATTATAATGTGTTTGTTGGAGTTGAGTTTTAATTTGCCTAGGATTAGTTCTATGTCTTTTACTTCTTGGGAGGTACACTCAAGTTGTTCAAAAGTGAAGTGGTTTTGGAAAAGTATTGCCACACCCCCTCCTTTTTTACTTGTTCTTTCTCTACGTATGATGCTGTAGCCAGGGGCACTGATTTCATTATCATGGTGTTCAGGTTTAAGCCATGTTTCTGTTAGCACCACAACATTTGGCTTGTATAGAGCTAGTAGGGCATGAATGTCCTGGGTTTTGATACGAATGCTTCTTACATTGATGTTTAAAATGAGTAGAGATGAGGATGGCCTTAGATATAGTGGATTTGGTTACTGAATGGTACTGTGAGAAGTACTGTTAGGTCCTGGGTTAGGATGAATGTCCCCATAGCAAATAAGGTTTTGGAGGAGGTATAGATAGAGCTTGTTAAGTTCATGAAATATCCTAGTCTGTTTCTGGGAGGCTGGGGTACTGGTCTTATACTTTAGGGTATTGTAAAGGGAGGTGAGAGATTGGGTGGAGGAAAGGTTGTAGGGTGATACAGGGAAATGTCTCGGACTAGTTGTGGAATCTGTTTGCCATGGTGGAGTAGAGGTGGCATTAAGGTATATGTGGTAGGAGGAGAGGAGTGACAGAAGGAGAGAGAAGATGGTTGATGAGGGATATAATAATTTTAGTAGGTGGGAGAAGTGTATATAAGACATGTTGTTGAGTTAGAGGAGTAGGTAGGTTGTTGTAGGACTGATATTAATATTCAAAGTATACTGGTGTTGATTAGATAAGATTCACAAAGACCTTCAAAACCCACCCATGAGAGCACTCATAGATGCTAGATCTTCTATGACTTACCCATGTGCATGCCTAGTGGATAAAATTCTTTCAAAGTATATTAAATTATTACCTTTAATCTGTAAAGATTCATGGTCCTTCCTTTCTGATATCAATGAGCTCCAATTAGATCCACTATGTAATTTTCTTACCATAGACGTAGTGGATCTTTATACATCCATACCACACCTGGAGGCTATTGAGTGGATAGGTATCTTCTTGACTAATCTAGGGGCTCCTAAAAATGAGATTGATATAGTTACGGACCTACTAGATATAATTCTAACATCAAATTTCTTTACATTTGATAAAAAATACTTTTTGTAAACACAAGGCATAGCAATGGGTTCACCATGTGGTCCGTCAGTGGCTAGCATTTTTGTAGCCTACTGGGAAAAATGATTTATTTTCGGGAACCCAAACTACACACACCAGATAGTCTACTACACAAGATTTCTGGACGATATCTTTATGATATTTAAAGGTTCAGAACAAGACGTTTTACACCTTCTTGAATATATGAACAACACTACTGAATTTTTCAGGTTTACACATAAATTTTCTACATCTAATATTGATTATTTGGATGTTAAACTTGAAAAAATTATAGAAGATGGGTCGTTGATTTCCTCAATACATAGGAAATCTACTTATTGCAACTCATTTCTTCACTTTTCTAGCCAACATCCATACAAACAAAAACGTTCCATCGTCAAAGGACAACTGATTAGAGCAGTGAAGATGTGTAGCACTGAAAGTAAATTTAATACTGAATGCCAGCTTTTTTATGACATGTTCAAGAACCGTGACTATCCTGAAGTATTAATTAATGAGTTAACAGTAGAGGTTAGGAACAAGAGAGAGAATGGTTTTTATACACCTCTCTTAAACAACAAATCTAGGGTTAGTAGTAACGTCCTTTTATGCACTTCTGAAATGACTCAAGTAGACCTGGAGCCTACTTTGACCCAGGTTAATGAAGAGACACAGAGTTACTCTTGCAGCTTCATTACAACATACAACACAGACTCGAAAGAAATTTGTTCTATTCTTTATAAAAACTGTTTTTTTATTTCAAGTAACAGATTATTAGTAGAGAAATTAGGGACAAAACCTATTATTGTATATAGGAAGGGAAGGAACTTAAAAACTTTGTTGGAAAGAAACACATATACTGATTCCTTTTCAAAACAAAAAGGGACATTTATTTGTGGGCATTGCAATTGGTGCAGTAGTTTGAAAACAGGGAGTTCTTTTCAAATTAATGGTAAAAAATATTTTATTGGTCACAAGATAAATTGTGAAACTAAGTCCATTGTATATCTTGCTACTTGTGATAGCTGTCCTGCATACTATGTTGGAAAAACAGACCGTAAGTTTAGGGAGAGGATTTACCAACATATGTATGCTATTAGGAAACAAAAAAATGACAACGCCTTAGCAAAACATATTGACCAACATATAGGGCACAAATTTTACTTTACAGCTATTGATCACATTCCCTATAATAGTAGAGGAGGACCTACATCAATTATTTTGGAAACCAGAGAGTTGGAATGGCAAATAAAATTGAATGCTTTCAACTCTCCTGGTTTGAATGACAACTGCAATATCTCCTGCCTACTTAAATTGAAAAGTTATCTTCGATAACTTGAATTGAATGAGGTAATTATTGGGCAGTAGTTTGTGTTATATTAATGGAATTTGTCATTAATTTATATACACATTTCTACAGAGTATACTGGGCATACAACTGGTAGAAGTATGTCTAAGCATATATTTTTATACACTTTTTTATCTATTTTTTGCCTACATTCTTACAAAGTTATTTAAGTATAAGTACCTTAGATAATTTACTTGACGAAGTAAATAAGTGTTTAATAGTATATATTAAAGGGATTCTTATTAAGCTACACACACACAGCTTTAAATGTTATTAGTCAACACACTTTTACTCTTATTTTTACATTTTATTATACATATTTTTATATTAAAGAGGAGTTAATAGTATAGGAGCTCAGGTTGATTGATATATAGTAATTAATGTATTCTAAATACAACACTATATACATCTTAGTATAAGTAATATTGTTTACGTATATGGTAGGTACAAAATTGAAGCTTTTTTATGTACTATTTTTATATGTTACTTTGAATTCAGGAGGGAGTCAGAAGAACTGGCAGGAAGTTCGTTTTTAATTTGTATGCTTAGGATATTTTATGTGAGTTCATATGTATACATATAATAAATTTTATGAGGAAGGAAATGACGTGTATGTTACACGGAGTATGCATACTCATGTTGTATAAAGGGTACCAATTTTAAAAAGTTTTAACTGTTCTCTGAAGAAGCCATTGTATTTTAAGTGGCGAAAACGCGTTTTTATACTGTGGAAGAATAAACAAAATTTTGCGTTAAGAACACTTCAAAAAACTAGCTGGTGTGGTCTGTGGATTTGTAAGCTGCACTTGTTTTTTTCGGGTGTTGATTAGGGAGTCTGTTAGTCAGGGATGGTAAGTGAGGTTTGATTGGGTAATTGTGAGATGGATGTGTTGGGGGAGTGGTCTACAAAGTATAAATTAAATTGAATTAGGGGTGGTTGGGAATGGGGTAGGGTAGAGGAGTGAAGTGAGCGTAGCGAATGGAGTGCAGCAGCACACTCAAGTAGTTCTAGAAAACTAGAAGAGAATAAAACTATCAGTAAGGGGGTAGCATAGGGTGTTATAGGGGAGAGTATGCTGTGGTTAATGTCCAGGGGCCTGCTTTGAATGTAACTGTGCACAAACTAAGCAGAGAGGCTAACAGTTGCTAGGTTGAGAGCAAAGTAATAGAGGTGAATGGAAGGAGATTATGGTAGGGAAAGGTGAGAGTAGGGATTTTATGAGTGGGAGAGAGGACAGAGGGATTCTATCAGTAAGAGAGAAGTCAGAGGGTGGACACAAACAGGTATGGCTGTGAGGAGTAAGGCAATAGAAGGCTGTGACAGTATAGCAAAATAACTGGCAGAGAACATGGGTGGGAGTAAGGTTATGAGGGAAAGTGAGGGATGTGAACAAGAGAGAGAACAGGGAGTGGGGTGGGGTGCGCAGGGAGTGCTATAGCTGATCAAGGGCAGTACCTTTACATAGGTGTACAATGGTTACAAGCTAAGGTCTACACCAATTGGTTTTAGAGTGGCAAGATTACTGAGTACACAGTGTAACTTACATTGTACTTATACTGCACTGTTGCTGGTAAGGAATTCCACCAAGGGAACAACACTCATTAAGTGAGTGGATGGTCTTCTAGGCTGGTTGAGGTAGCAATGTCCTTGTTTTGAATGGTATCAGGGACCTGGAAAACAATGAGAGAGAAGAGAGGGAATAAGTATGAGGTGAATAGTAGTAGTCGACAGCTGTAGTGAGGTATTAGAGAGGACTAAGTAATAGGTGAAGGAATAGGTTAGGAAGGGAATATAGATGGAGGAGAAATGAGGGAGACAGAGGTAAGTGTTAGGTTAGGAGAGGAGTCCTATAGGACCAAGATATGAGAGGAGTAAGAGGAAGGTAGAAGATTTAGTTAGTTGTATTATAATGACAGACAGCAGAAAGGGGTAGCAGGATAGTAGAGACCTGAGTTTGATTAAAGTGCAGAGCAACCTGAGTAGGAAATAATATCCAGCTAGCATATCCAGTTAGCAAACAACATGGTAAACTCATCTAGCAATTAACACCATTATACATTAAGCATTAACAACTAAAAAAGTAGACTAATCCTTATGCATTATTAGGTGGTAAACTCATCTAGCAAATAGCACCATTATACAGTAAACATTAACAACTAAACAAGTAGAGTAAACCATATGCATTATTAGGACAGACCAAATCTCTATTTAATAGGCAGACACAGTGAAGGCTACTATGGGAGCATAGACATGACTCAAACAATGGAGTGGGGGGATTGTTTATTAGATCGCCAGAGCCTAGGGTTCACCGGCAGCTCACAGCATTAGAGAAACGCAATAAGAAGTCCTTAAGAGTTAGCCACTATACATGTCTCAAATACTCGAGTGGGGGGTTGGTTCATAGATTGGCAAGGCCCAGGCTTCACCCGCAGCTGACCACATTAAAAGAAACGCAACAGGAAGTCCTGTAATACTACTCTTAAATGTTGGTCAATAAATGCACCAAAATACGGGTCACAAAGTCTCAGCAATATAGGGCTGTTTTGTTGACTAGTAAGGCCCTGGCTTCACCAGCCACACACATCATTAGGAAAATGCATTACTTAGGTCAGTACTGTTACAGATAGCAGTTTTCAGCACACTGAACCAAAAACGCTGTTCATAAAAGCTGTAGAATTATAGGAGGTGGGTTTTAGCAATGCCCAGTCATTAAAACAGCTAACAATGCTGTACAAAATGCACAAACAGTACATTTAAGATGACTGCTCTTAGTTACTTTCAAAATGAACTGATAGTACGGCTCGCAAAACGAACCGAGAATATGGTTCACAAGAAAAAATGTTCCAACAACAGCTCAGAATGTTAGAAAATGCACATTCAGGTCAGTTAAGGTGACTGTTAGCAGTTACAATGAAAATGAAGCAAGAATACGGTTTGTAAAAGCCTCCACAGGATGAAACACAATGTAAAGACCCAGTTAGACTGCAGTAACACTCGCAATAACAGGGCAAGTAGTAATTCAGTTTGCAGTCAGTATGATACTGACAATAAACTCAGTTAATAAAAAAACAAGCCAATACATAGCTCAGATCCCAGCTCTGTGAAGTAGCATACAACTACACAGGAAAAGGGCATATAATGTTATTGTATACAAATATTATCAAGGCAAACCATAAACATAGCTCCAAAATGCCCCAACAGTAGTTAGCTAAAAATACAGTTTGGTTGAGTACACTTTTCCAGTGAGGAACACCAATAAGGCTACTTACTGACTCTATGCACCTTTGGTCAGCTATATGTTAGATCGACAAGTAGAGCAGTTATTACAGATGCAATTCCAACACATTAAACCTTAACAAAGCAGATAAA
Organism: Protopterus annectens; assembly: GCF_019279795.1. Lineage (NCBI taxonomy): Eukaryota > Metazoa > Chordata > Ceratodontiformes > Protopteridae > Protopterus > Protopterus annectens. Next base: position 1,818,089,860 of record NC_056743.1, read on the forward strand.
TCGCAGTAAATGGTTTACCTGGACAGCTAATCGCACACAACCTCACATAGGCAGGCAGGATGGGAGAGGGAATGGCACCAAAGCCAAGTGTGTGATTTAAGAGACGCAGTGCATTGTGGGAGGTGAATTGGGATGTATAGTTTCCAGAGAAGGGATGAGCAATTAAAGGCAAGCCAATAGGTGGTGCAGCACACTCAAGTAGTTCTAGCAAACTAGAGGAGAAAAAACTATCAGTAAGGGGGTAGAATAGTGTGTTATAGGGGAGAGTATGCTGTGGTTAATATCCAGGGGCCTGCTTTGAATGTTACTGTGCACAAACTAAGCAGAGAGGCTGAGAGTTGCTAGGTTGAGAGCAAGGTTATAGAGGTGAATGGAAGGAGATTATGAAAGGGAGAGGTGAGAGTAGGGATCTTAAGAGTGGAAGAGAGGACAGGGGGATTCTATCAGTAAGAGAGAGGTCAGAGGGAGGGCACAAACAAGTATGGCTGTGAGGAGTGAGGCAATAGAAGGCTGTGAGAGTATAGGGAAAGAACTGGCAGAGAACGTGGGTGGGAGTAAGGTTATGAGGGAAGGTGAGTGATTTGAACAAGAGAGAGAACAGGGGTAGTGGGGTGAGGTGTGCAGGGAGTGCTATAGCTGACCAATGGCAGTACCTTTACATAGGAGTACAATGGCTACAAGTTAAGGTCTACACCAATTGGTTTTAGAGTGGTAAGATTACTGAGTACACAGTGTAACATACGTTGTACTTATACTGCACTGTTGCTGATTCGGAATTCCACCAAGGGAACAACACTCATTAAGTGAGTTAATGGTCTTCTAGGCTGGTTGGGGTAGCAATGTCCTTGTTTTGAATGGTATCAGGGACGTCATACTTATATTGCACTGTTAGTTTATAGTGCTCAGTTTATAGTGGTGTGCTGGGTTGGGCTGCTGCCTGTGTAATTGGCTGATTCTGATACATTTTACCTACCAGCTATGCTAATTCTCTTTGAATACCTTCCTACTGCTGTTTTCCCTTCCCATTGCCTCCCTGTTTCAGCCCATGTGTGCCGCCATGCAGAGTGATCATATGTGCACACTGCTGCTATTTCCTGGTTTAACTTCTTTTTTATTCCTTTAAAACCCGGTGTGCGGAGCACACCTGCTTACACTTTGTAAAGCGTGCTAGGCAGGTTTAGACACCCACCCTAGTTTAGCTGTGCTAAGCTAGGTGCAAACCTGAGCCACAGGGCTCCAATCTGCTTACAGTATGCCTAACACACACCCCCATGATGTCACCTACCTCCTAGTCTTGCACTCAGCTATTCATACTCTTACACTGTTGGGACCTGCCTCACATGCTTGGAAAAACTGGGATTCACTGTCTTTCTCCTTATTTGTATAGGATTGCCTGCTAATGCATAGTTACATGTCACACTGAGCCTCCCCCCTTAGCAACCACTACTCACTGGCCAGGTTGTCTTCTGCCTGCCATTGACTTGCATGGCAGAATTCTGATTTTAGTTAGAATGCTTATTTTATGTTTATTTTCTTACCCCCCCCCGATCCCATTTGTGCGCTGCTGCCTTATGCTTACACAGCTGATATCGGCGAAAAAAAATAAAAGTTGATGTTTTTATTTTTTGTATTGTTTGCAATGCCACTAGCCTTATACTTGGCCATTGGCATGCTTCCTCAATGATATGCAGCCTTTATTTGGGGCTGTCATATGTTTCCGTTTTGTAATTTGCAGAGATGTACTCTGTTACTAACCGAGTACATTTCTGCAGATTATGCTAGTCCTGCATGGCCTGATTCCAGCTGCCTGGATGGCAGATTGACCTCATTTGCATGGTTTTCACCTGCAAATGGAGTAATTTGCATACAGGGGATGGGAATGTGCAGAACTAGTGCAAGAGCGCTCATGCACGTCAAACGAGAACGTACATGGATCGCACGGCCAACATATTACCAACATTACCTCTTACACTAATCATGCACGCCATGCAGGGCTTGCTTAATCCGGGGGGGGCTATCTTTTGATGACATTAAAAAAAGCCTTTCAGCTTTTCCCAGTTAGGGGTCACCACAGCGGAATTCTGGTCTGCTCATGATTGGCAGTAGATTTTTATGGTTCTGAGTTGCCAGCCTGACACCCAACCTTCAAAGAAGGCACGCCCATTCACACTTGCACCTACCTGCATGTCTTTAACATCACTCAACCACAGGAAGAACATGCAGACTCCACACAGAAGGTGCTCCACCCGAGAATTGAACAGGAGAACCTCTTGCTGTGAGGCAACAAAACTAACCACTGCACCACCACAGCTCAAATGATGACATTAATGAAGCGAATTAATTTGCAGTAGCATTTCTAGATATATGTAGGGAATTCAATAACTTGACACTTGCAAAAAATACAAAATAAAGCAAATACTGACTCAGGTTTTGGTATCAGCATGATTGGTCTTCTACTCTGTGGGCTTAAAAGAGCTAAAATAAAAACATTTTGTAAATGCCATTTTCTGGAATTCATTTCCAATCTTTTTCCACCCCATTCAACTCATTATTAATAGATAATTCTCATTGTTCTCATGATGGAATGCTTTCCAGGAAGCTTGCTTCTCCAGATGGAGTGGATTTTCGATGGGCTAATTTGGTTTTATTTACTTAGCAACAGCTTTGAGGATTAGAGTAGGCATGATAGGAGGGTAGGTCACTAGGAGGTGCTCTGTTATACTACTGAATTATCCAGGACAGTGGAATAATGAAACATCCTCAGATTTTTTTTAGTAAATTAATTACATAATGTTGGCAATGTTAGAGATCTATATGAAACAGTTAATATGACAAAAGAAAATTACAAACAATGAGAAGCCCAGATGTCCGAATCTAATTTCAAAGGCTAGAGTCTAGCCGGAAAGAAATTTAATTACCTAGTTTCAAAATAAAGCTAGAAATATGGCAATATATGTGAAGGAGCAAGCTGGTAGATTAATGCAATGTTACACAGACAATGATAAATCATAAATATTAAGAATTCATTGCGTTTTGCTAAATGTCAGTGCTTGTGTTTTGTAGAAAGACCATCTGCAGCCCCAGACTTTAAGCAGGAAGTGAGACGCAAGAATAAACGAGTCACAAGTCACTGTCAACAGACTTACATGGGTCAAGTGTTACAGATATATCTTATATGAGAACCAAAGGTGGGGTAAGTATACCATGGAAAGTAAGATGGAGAGGTTTTCATGCTGTTTTGTAATTATATCTACAACTGCCAGTTTTCTCAAAATATTCATGCATTCTCATAAAATGAGGGAGGATTAACTAATATGCGCAAAGTCACACGACATGTAGGGAATGCTGGCTGTAAGCTTCATTCTCTTCTCTGCCAGATGTACATATTTATTCCCAGTCTATTATAGGTATTTTTTGATACAGTCATACGACATGTAGGGAATGCTGGCTGTAAGCTTCATTCTCTTCCCTGCCAGATGTACATATTTATTCCTAGTCTATTATAGGTATTTTTTGATACAGCTTTCTAATGGTAAACAGTGTAAATAATTTGCAAAGCAGAGAAATAAGGAAAAACAAACAGGATATTTCTCTTCCAAAGCAGAGAAGCAATGTAAAAACAATGAACACATGCTCTCTGTAAAGCAATACAAAGCAAGCAGTTTGCAGGGTATGAGAACACATATCGGTTCATCAGTTCTTAAAGGTCGTCATCCATTTGTCTAATTCTGAAAAAATGGAAACATTCACTCTTATTTCACCGATTCTTATTATTTATTCCATTTGTGCACACGTAACATATGAAACACAACATATCCTGTAAGCTTGGAAACACAGGAAAATCTGATAGCCTCGCAGGACAACAGTGTATAATCCCTGATATTTAATATTTGTAGAATTACAGAGATATTTTATATATAGTAGCAGTTATATACATATTTTGCATACTGTAAACATGAAATAATGATCATAATGTACTAGCTAATGTTAACACAAAGGGAGAACAAAATGACTTTCATTTTTATAAATAGTTTCATAAACAGTTTAGCACTAAAGTTTTGGCATTGCTACAACATTGATTAAAACATGCTTTTATTGCAGTGGAATGTGTTCAAATAGCATTTTAAATGTAAAAATTGGAACTTTAACAGAATTCTGAATTGTTTCTAAAGGAGAATTTCAATGTCCTGCACACAACTGCATATTCATATTAATAAATATGTCTGTGTAGATGCCAGCAACATAGAAAGCATTCAAAGGCAATAAATTACATGCTGGCTGGTCTAGTTGCTTCTCTTGCCTAATCACAAAATATGTTGACATCTTTCAATTTGAGCTTGCCTTCCCTTCATTCTGCTAGGCCTCTCATTCAAAACATCTTAGAAACATTCAGTTGTGTCGCAGCTCATTTCTTTGGACAGCAGTCTGTGTCACAGTTATACCACTCTTTTCTAAATTAATAGTCAATAATAAGCCATAGTGGCATAGAAGCAGGTATCAATGAATTTGTACTTCCGGTAACCTTGGCTCAACACTGAAATCAAAGTGTATGAAGGCTGGCTGGAGATACAGCAAACAAGCATCCCATTGTCTTCCCTGAGATTCTGAGCATTAGCAGAGATTGAAGGTAATGTGTTATAGTTTGTAAGACATACAAAAACATGCATGCTGTCATACCTTTTATGAATGCACACAATGTTTTAATATGTGTCATTGGGAAGGAAGCCTTCAAAGAAAACTTCCTTCCTCTAGCCAGTCAAGTGGTTTCTGTTGAGCGACCTCAACTTTTCTGATGAACAGGTAATAAAGAGAGAGGCACACATTTGTTAAAAAAGGTCCACTGTGAGCAGAAACATGAATACAAAATTTGAAAGCAAAACACATTAATAGTCTGAATATACTGGCATCCCAGCAAAGGATTAATTTTTCTGCCTGGTACTTACAGAGTGCCACATAGGTTTCCCTATAACACTGAACTGGATTATGTGAGAAATTAGAGAATGAAGGAATGAATGAATGAATGAACGAATGAACGAATGAATGAATGAATGAATGAATGAACGAATGAATGAATGAATGAATGAACGAATGAATGAACGAATGAATGAATGAATGAACGAATGAATGAATGAATGAATGAATGAATGAACGAATGAATGAATGAATGAACGAATGAATGACTCCGACTTTATCATTATCTTCTTAGCATCTCACAAATATGAGCAGCTATATAAAATCAAACTCATTGTTGTGGAGTCTGACTCAGTATTTTGAAACTGCTTGATTTAGATGTGGTTTCATGTGAACTGAACTGTAACAAATGTTATTAAAAGAAAAGCTGGAAGACATCTTTTCTTGTGGGGAGAAGTCCCCTACACCCCCATTCAAGGGGCTTTGCCTCTTGCAACCCTCTCTTTATTATAATTAGGCCTGAGTTGATGATTGAGGAAAGGCAGAGTTCCACAAAGTAATGACTTCTTTTATAGAGCATGCGACAGGATGAGCTGTTTGAATCCACATTTTTCCACATGTGATTACCATGTAAAAGCTGCCGTTAAGAGTCTCTTGATGTATCATCTTGAGTATTAAGGTAGAATATCCTACATTCTGAGGGTGTTAACAAGTATTATACCCCATACTGTGTCTCCTGAACCTTAAATAAGTAGTGTGACCCCATACTTTATCTTACGAATGCCTAATGATTTAAGCATTGTGATTGATTATGATCACGTAAATGAGAAACTCGTGAAGTTCAGAATCGTGTGCATACTGGTCTGTAAACTGATTTCTGAATCAGAATAAACCTTTCCTTTCCCAACAACCTGTACTGAAATATGACGTATTCAGAGTTAGTATGTTTTGTTGATGAATATGTGTAACTGGAAAGCTTATAACTTTTTAGATTTTGTATTCAGGATTTTGTGTTCAACCTGGAGAACTCAGGACTGTATGTTTCAATTTTTTTTCATATGACCAACTATTATGGTAAACATTTTGACTCTGTATTTCTTAAGTGTTCAAGCAAAGGATAAACATGTTACACAGGCAAATCATTCAGTAAAGACTGCAAAAAAATACTCAGCTGCACTAGAGTCTTCACGTAAGCAATAATGCCCGACAGGGTGTGTTAATGTTTAATTACACCCACCCAGGGGTGTTATGAGGCCTGCCACCATAGATGGAGGGCCACTTCACCCCTTAAAGTGTATTAATTATACATTAACATACACCTTGGAGGGCATTATTGCACTTAGAGAATGGTCTCTCTCTGTAAAATTGTGCTTAACTTAGCTATTTTTAAGCACTGTATTATTTATATATATATATATATATATATATATATATATATATATATATATATATTTTTTTATGTAAAATATTTCCTTCACCTAATGTTTCAAACTTGCTGTAGTATATGTGTGTTGGAGGAAGCATTTTACATCTAAAATATAACACTTAAAAAAATATCCAAGCATTTGCTTTATTGTTTGGTCCCTTGCTCCTAAAATGTTTGGTTTGTTGCCAGTTATTGGAGATTGAAGTTATTAAATAATGGCATACATTTGAGTTTCAGGCTCTTATTTTCTTCAGAAAATTCTGGCTAACACAAATCCTGTTAATTAAGCAAGTTTGTAATTTTATAAGAGCAGTAATTAAAATCTTTTCCTATTTTTGAGCCTTTGTTCCCTATTCATTTTACATTTTATCCAGATTTCTTAATCTGAAAGAAACAGAGGTATGCAAACGTTTTTACTATTGCTCTCAGTCGGTCTGTCAGGCACACCTCTGATTCAGAAAATGTATGCTACCACAAATCCTAATAATCATGTAAAATATGTTCCTATTTTGAGCCTTTGTCCTCAGTTTATTTTAGCTTTATCTAGATATTTTGAGCTAAGAGTCAACACAGCATACCTTTCAACTGTCCAGATTTTTGCAGAATGTCCAAATTCTGGCCCTTATGTTAGGTCCCAGTCTCATAAAATGTGTAGTTTTCTGGCAAATCACTGGGGATTGAAATAATAAAATAATGACAGACATTTGAGTTTCAGACTTCAGATCCTTCAGATAATACATGCAAATGGAAATCTTGTTACTATTGCAACTTTTTAAGTTAAAAGAGCAATATTTAAAATCTGTCCTTATTTTTGGTTGTTTGTTCCTCGTTATTTGTGGCTCTGTCCGATTTCTTGTGCCCAGAGATTGAGAGTTATGAAGAGGTATGCAAATCTCCTAATTGATGCTCACTCTTCACACACACACACACACACACACACACACACACACACACACACACACACACACACACACACACACACACACTTTATTTGGTTTAATTTACATTACACTTGCTAAACAGCAAAAACTCTGCTTAGCAAGTTTAAGATAATGGCTCGATTTATCTCTGACTCTCATACACATACACTATCACACAGACATAAACACATTTTTTATTTTAATGTTTTTATTATTTTACACTCACTAAACAGCAAAAGTGCTGCTTAGCAAGCATAAAATAACTGTGGCTGTTAGTTTTTTTCAGTCCAAGCTCTATAGCAGCCATGAAGCAGCGGACTCGTTTTTCAATGGACATTACTTGTACATTAATACCCTGCTGGAGAATGTTCGTTCTCCAATCAGGGTACTGATGTACAGTTTGTCCATTCTCCGATGTATAATAACTTAAACCTCCTGTAGTGGAGGCCCATTGGACACATGCAAATGGCCACTTAAGTATGTACCTGCATTTCAGCTACATGACTTATGAATGCCTAAGACTGTTGACTTTTTTTTGGGTACCTTCAGACCAATAAAACCATACCCCACTAGCTGTAGACATGCCATGTTTCAAATACCTTGTAAACTCATCAGCACAGTATAGGTGGATTATTTGACTTTACTTTAGAAACACAGGGCTTAAAACACAGTAGGATGCCCATAAATATTAAGGTGCCAGCAAATTATCCCAAACAACATCCAAACAAAGGGGAAAAAGGTTACATAGTGTTACAGCCTTAAATATTACACATTCCAAATTCCCAGGTAAGTGTTGTTGTCCTGAATTGCATCTTTTGAAGTTCTGAATTCCGCTGACTATACTTGTCATATATTCATAATTTTGCAACAAATATGTTTCTTTTTCTCATAAAATGTGTAATTTTTCTGGTAAAGTATTGACAATTTGTTATAAAGTAATGTGAGACATTAAAGTGTCAGACTCTCAATTATAAGAAATTACACGTTAATGCAAATTGTTTTATTCTGTTAAATTTAGAAGTGAATAAGAACATTATTTCCTAATTTTGTGACTTTGACCATCGTATTTTTTTTACATTGCCCTTCATTCTTGAACTAAGAACATAAGAACAGTGAATTCACCATGACCAGATATGGCATCTTCAAAAGCCTTGAATGTTATGACTTTTTATTGGAATATCTAGGAATTTGTTCAAATATTCCTGCTGAAGCAACTGTTGAAGCTGCTGTTAGCTACAGTGGTTCACCAGCATTCTGGTTTCAGATTGTGCATCTTAACAATTGATTTGCTTTCATGCCTTAACCCTTCATTTTATCTGGAGTTAAGAGCACATAACAAAGGCTAACATGCAACTTTCCTCTACACACAGCAATTATTATTTTTGCTAACTCCAAGTCTTACATAAAATAAGTCTCAAATATATTGTAGCACTGCTAGAGATGAAAAGTTTGGAGTAAGGAGATGCTGACCATTCTAACAATCACCAAAGAATTTGCAAAAATAAATAAATAAATAAATAAATAAATACATACATACATACATAAATGACTGCCATCTGTGGTTCACCTTTTACAGCTAAGAATATTGTGTGTATATATTTAATCTTACAAAGTCCCCAGAATAAGTGCTCTGATGTGTATTAAACTTTTTGGAACCCTGATAAGGTATTATTTAATACCTGATCTGCCCTTCTCAAGGTAAAAAACTGCAGAAGTGGAAAATGTTTGCCCTGAGTTCCATGGAGACCGCACAGGTCTAATGTTGTTCTCTTCTTTTCTCCCATGATCAAATACCCTTTAATTTGATGAACTGCATGTGAATCGAATGTTCAAGCCAACTGCAGACTTTATTTTGCTTTTTTTCAGGTCCATTTCTTTGACATCTTTCCAGCAGTGCTCTAATGTGGACATGAGGCACAGGAAATAAATGAGATAATTAGAGTAACATTTCTTTCCCACACAGACTCTTTCTCACTCTCAGTGTTTTGAATAATTTATTTGTTTTCTCTCAGTGCATGATAGAGCCCATCAAGTCATTTACCTTTGGGCATTAGATGTGTGAAGAGAGTGAAAGCAGAAAGTTTCCTGTGCTGCCAGCATATAATATTTGTTGTCATCCTTTTTTAATAAATCCACATTTTACTTGCATATTCAATTCAGTCATCAGCAATGCCTAAAGTGCACCTGCTGAGAGATGCACATACGCTTCAGTAACTGCATTTTAATTGGTTTCTCAGTGAAAGAGGTGGCTTGACCTGTCTCTTGCCGAGTGCTGATGCAATCTCTGCCTGGCCGCAAGCTAATTTGCAGTGCACCTTATCCATCCCATTGAGATTGCATGCAGGTACTTTGGGGTAAATATACTTAAGTGGAATGTTCAATAATTGTTATCAGATTCTGTCAGCCAGGTTATTATGCCAGCATCTGGACAGAGACGGGAAAAATGCTTCGGTATCTAGTAACCGTTCAGTTCAAGAGTGTGCTTACTACTTTTCTTGGATGTGGCTGAAGTTACATACATCACATATGGGTGAAGTAATGTAGCTAGTATACTGCAAAATGTGCAGGCCCTTGCCTAATGTGTTAAGCAATGACCCATCTGCCCTGTACCATTACGTCCACTGAAAGTCCAGCGGGAATCAAATTAAAGCCGTTTCTATAAATCCCAGAACTGTTCTTGTTTATAGTTTATTGTGTTTATTTATAGAATTTAATCAAACATTTCTTTATTATAAACTCAGTCTGATATCAGTGACTGCAGATTTAATCCATTTTAACATGGCCATTCCAGTCTCCAAAGGCCATTGTTTTGTAGCTTTGTTGATGCATCTAGGTAGAAATCTGCTAGTGTTTTAGAATCCACTGCCTACTCAGGAATATATATATATTTATATCTATCTATCTATATATATATATATATATATATATATATATATATATATATATATATATATATATACACATACAAAAAATGTATCTCTCTAATTAGAGACGTAGAGATACAGAAACATAAGTGCCAGACCTTGGATGCATTTATGATTCCCCATACACTGATCCAAGATTTTTTTAAAATAAATGCAGGGAAGAAATTTGCTTGAAATTAATGGAAAGCCTGTTCCAGAGAAGGGGTAGCCTCTGAGACACATATCTGCATCTCCTGGATGCCCTTTTTATGTTGCAGACAAGGTTTACACCTATAGATCAAATGTTTCTGATGCTATTTGTTTTGCTGATGTCCATCAGGTCCATTATGGATTGATTATCAGATGCTCTATAGGCCAGGTATAGGTCACTTCTCAGCAGTGAAGTAGTCAGCATAGGACTTGTTTTATGGACTATGTGTTCTTTTTCATAAGGAACGTCCAAAACCACTTGTTGCATATGCATGGTCTTGTACATACCAAAGGGAGTATTGTACTCAGTGACTAGTTTTATGAGGACAGAGTACAACAAATAACTGACATCTTTGGACCTGGATGCCACCCTTGCTTCTATGTTGTGTAGGACAGAATGATTTTCTTACTACTGTAGACACATGACGATCAAAGGCCAAGTTGTTGACTACATGCATTTCCAAATCTCTGTTTACTGATTACTACTCTTAGGGGTGTATTATCAATGTAGTAATTTGCAGGGCTGGTTATCTTTACTGAAAGATGCTATTATGCACATCTTGACACTGAGTTAAGACTGCAATTTTGGCACAAGTAGTTAATTTGTGTCAGGCCTTCTTGGTGAGTATTTGTGTCTTAGGGAGATTTGATGACTGCACCTAATTTGCAATCATCCGTGAACTTTGTCAGCCAGAGCCTTTGACATTAGCAAAGATTTCAGATAAATAGATGCTAAACAAGAGTGACCCCAGCACTGAGCCGTGAGGAATGCTGCTAGTGATTATCCTTTTTCTGGGGGTAGGTGCCACTAGCCAAACTTATTTGGTCATGTCTGGGAGCCAGTTGGGTATCCAGCAGGTTTTATAGGGATTAATACCTAATTCAGTGAGCATGCTTATAATGACCAAGTGGGGTAATATGTTAAATGCTTTGGCCAGTTGCACCATCTTGACATCCCCCATTGCTTTGGTGACTTACTAGAAAAAGTTCTCCCAGTTGAGTAGGCATGACTTGTCCTTCAAAAACCAAAGCTGAGATAGATTTAATGTATGCAGGTTTCCTATGTTATCATTTAACCCATCTATGATTATTTTTTCCATGCCTTACATATTAGACTAGTCAGGCTTATGGGTCGATAGTTCCCCAGTTTCATCGACGGCCCACCTTTGTACAGTAGGGTAACTGTCACAGTCCGCCATTCCTTTGTTTCAAAGCCTGTTTGGAGGCTATGATTAAACAGAGATTCTAGTGGGCCTGATAGTTCATATTTCACACTATTAAGAATGAACCCCAGGATGTTATTGAGGCCCATCAATGCAGTGTTCTTAGTCCTGCAGAGTGCCTTGAAGACCTGTTTCCTAGTAATAGTTGGAAGAGTTATGGTTGTGGGTATTTCCTGTAGAGTGTCTTAGAGAAAAAGGAGTAAAACTGGAGCTAAATTTGTTAGTTAGTTGGTTTGGTATATCTTCCATCTCAGTACAGGTGGCTTCATTTACAATTATTGCTGTTTATTGCCTTTTAGGTTGTGGACATAGCAGAAGAAAGTTTTGTGACAGTCTTTGGGGTGGGAACCTATTTTTATCTCAAATGTGACTTTTGTAGACTTGATAAGACTACTGCAGTGTTTGTTTAGATTGATGATTTTTTTTTATCTTTTGCAATATTTTTTTTTCATTTGTTGCACAGCCTATTGATGTTTGGATTCTACCAGGTTGGCTTGTTTTTTGAGTTAGTCCTGCTCTTGTTACAGAAAGGTTCAGCTGTCTCTGTGCAACTATTAATTTGATTAAATGGGGTTGCCTTGAAAAATTAGCACTGGCAGTGGTATTCTCTGAGCTTAAGGGGGCTTGGAATTTTGCCAAGTTGTCACATAATAGGAGGGGGTTTGCCTTGGAGTAATTCCTAACTGAATGTAAACCCCTTTGTTGTAAGATGGGTTGCCAACTGGCTCACAAACCAGTCACACACTATCAAAGCACATGACTCCACATCAGCCAGCAGACCTGTTACCAACAGGGTTCCACAAGGATCGGTGATGGACCCCCTACTGCCTGGTATTTACTTCTCAGAAGTCCAGGCCAAAACTAAGGGGCTGTTGCTGACTAAGTTTGTGGATGACTGCAAATTGGATGCAATTATTGAATCTCTAAACAATGTCAGTATACGTCAGGAGGGTCTTACACAAACTAATGACTGGTATCTTAGTCATAGTCTCACACTGAATGCCAAGCAATGCATCATAATTCCCTTCGGTAAAAACAATGTCCCTTCACACTATCAAATTAACAACAATACCCTAAGTACCTATGAAGTGGTAAGAGATCTGTGATCACAAGTAGACCGTGACCTTAGCATTGACCATTATGTGTCTTCTTTAGTAAGGAAGGTTTTCTATGTAGTACACTTGATAAGCAAAGGCATCACCTCTAGAGCAAAGGAGGTTATAACCCCTCTATACTCCTCACTAATAAGGCCCATAATTGACTATAACACCCCTTTCAGCATGTACTGTACAAAGCACCTGCAGCAACTGAAGAGACCTCAGAGGTTTCTAAGAAGATCAAGGGACTCTAGTATGTGCCTTACACAGACTGACTAAAGTCCCTGTCACTACACTCAGTATTGTATAGACTTCTTACAGAAGACTTTTGCCTGGCTTACAGAGCAATCTCCGACCCAAAAGTAATGAATTTGCTGCACATCCATAAATCAAAGGGGACTAGAGCTACCCATTCCAGGGACCTAAATATGGCCTGTGACTTGAATAGGACATAGTGGAGGGACAGATTTGTCTTGCAGCGACTGCCGCATCTTTGGAATAGGCTGCCAATTCATGTGAAACAGAGCACCTCTACGACACTGTTTAAAAGGAACCAGGATATGTGGATGGGGCACTGTAAATTCTTACCAGGGATAGTGCCCACAACCCTCCTGGACATAGGCAGTCATTACTAAATACAATCCTTGGTGTTGACTAGAGTATCTATGGAATTACATTGGGATGAAACAGTTAGGCTTGAAATGAACTCCAGGTCAGTAGCCTAGTAACTTCATATGATCCTGTGATCCTAAAAGTTCCTGGATTAGTTGGGGTTTTGGGTTTTATTTTTATTTCAAAAGAGACAACTTTAGGTTTTGAGCTGACCAGTGATGACAATACAATAGGGATGGTGCAATATTCTGTCATCTGTACTAACTAGTAGTCTGTTTTTATGAACTTAAAACACAAACTGTTAAGTGGAGTCTGTAAGAAGGACTGTGCTACATTTATATGGTCTGTCATTGTCTGCATGGGCTTTCTCAATGTAATAGGGTTCTTCCCACTTCCCAAAAAACATGTTGATTGACTGGATACTTTTAAGTGTTCCATACATGCTGAGACATATGCCATCTTCCCTTGGCCTTGTGGCTCTCATTTTTGGTGAAATGGGTTTGAGAAAGAAGAGGTCATTTACCTGGTAACAGGTGAATATACTAAACTAAATTAAAAATGGTCATGTTTAGATGACTACAACTCAATAGTGAAATAATAATGCAATAAGCCATAGTTTAGCTGTTTTAACTGTGTGTGTGTGTGTGTGTGTGTGTGTGTGTGTGTGTGTGTGTGTGCGTGCGTGCGTGCGTGTGTGTGTGTGTGTGTGTGTGTGTGTGTCTGTGACTGTGTTTGTTGGCTCAGAATACATGTGATTGGTTACCTATTTAATTTGCTTTTTTCTGAATGCTGCCCTATGCATAGGGTGAGAGGCCACCTGGTAAACATGTCTGCTCACTATCCCACGTACTCCCCATATGCCTTTATACACACTTAAGCATTATTTACAAGAATTTTACTGTGAAGGATTATATCTGGAATGTCATTCTTATAGTACTAAGTTGAGTGAATCAGGGATATCAGACAGTAACTCAATCAAAAATAAGAATGATCTTTACTGTAGTTTGTTAACTTAGGCATACAAAATATATACATTTTTTCAGCTGTTTGCACTGAGCTGGTATGTGATGAGCAAAGTATAGCCAGGACTTTTCATTTGTTTAACTTGAGTCAACTAGACCACCGCTGATGCAAATCTGTTTTACAGTTACAGTACTATCTGTGTATACTATGTAAAAAGTATTAATCTATTTAATATACCTTTCCTGTTATAATGCTGGAAGCTTTCATCCATTAGTCCCTTCTGAAAATAGGCAGTACATAATAATGCTAACCCTACAAAAAATGCAAGTAAGTTAGTTAGAAATAAACCAAGAAGAAACTTTGCAGTGTGAAGGGTGTGATGTTCACTTCCTGAATTATGTTAAGCACCTAAGTCATTAATAAAAATTGAACTGTAAAGTGTGTGCTACAAAATAATAAAATAGAAAATAGCAGGTAGTCCACAGTTGAGTTAAAATGGAATATCCTTTATTGAAACATCATTTATTGAAATATACACATATCCTTTATTGAAACATCATTTATTGAAATATACACACATCCTTTATTGAAACATCATTTATTGAAATATACACACATCCTTTATTGAAACATCATTTATTGAAATATACACACATCCTTTATTGAAACATCATTTATTGAAATATACACACATCCTTTATTGAAACATCATTTATTGAAATATACACACATCCTTTATTGAAACATCATTTATTGAAATATACACACATCCTTTATTGAAACATCATTTATTGAAATATACACACATCCTTTATTGAAACATCATTTATTGAAATATACACGCATCCTTTATTGAAACATCATTTATTGAAATATACACACATCCTTTATTGAAACATCATTTATTGAAATATACACACATCCTTTATTGAAACATCATTTATTGAAATATACACACATCCTTTATTGAAACACAAAAAAATTAAGACTCAGCCAGGTTAGTCTGCTTTTTCCCTACTCTTAAGGCAAGGGAAGATTTGATATGTATCAATATATACGGAACACTAAGTATCCAGTCAGTACCCGCGGTGGTGGTGCTGCGGTAGCATTGTCGCCTCACAGTAAGACGCTGTCCGGTTCGATTCTCAGCTAGAGCGTCTTCTGCGTGGAGACATGCGTGAATGGGCATACCTTTGTTGAAGGTTGTGCGTCAGGCCTGGCAAGCCGGTACGTAAAAATCAACTGCCAATCATTAGCGGACCGGAGTTCCGCTGTGGCAACCCCTAACCGTGAAAAGCAGAAAGACACAAACAAACTAAGTATCCTGTCAACCAACATGCATCACAAATATAATCTGTCATTTTGAAAGTATTGTATGTATATGTGTTTCTTTTGTTTGGTTAAATTGTATTCCATTGAATCTCCAAACATTGATTCTACACGATGGAAGGCTCATTTAGACAAAGGGTCATTTGTTTGAAACATCATTCTGCAGACTATGGTATGGTAATACATATATCTATAACAGACAAGTAGAAATATTTAGAAATATATGAAGAAATTTGCCTTGCTGATTGTCAGCATGACAATTTGTGTTATCTACATCCAATTACTGTAGGAACCGTTTCTTTTTGTGCATTAGCAGTGTCACACTGTGTATAGTCTTTTTTCACTGCAGTTGTTCAGTCATGGGATTAATATATTTAAGTAAGTGTATGTGAGTACATGCTGCCCTTTTAAGGTACTTTTCACTGTATGATATTTTCCACTAATTTGTTAAAATGACTTTTAGATAAAATGAGTTTTCAATCATCTGGTTTCAATGTTTTGAGATTCAGCCATTCATACAAGATATGCAGTCACAGCAAAAGTTCATGTCTTGTCACATTTTTTAAGAAAAGGCCTTTGCTAAATAAAAATATTTTTTAAATTACAAATAAATTCATCCATAACTCTGGAATGTTCTGTAAAAATAGGATTAATTGTTTTACTTCATGGATGAATAAATATAATCATTTTTTAAACATGAATTTACTTCTAGCTGTGCAGGACCTTCTGGAAAACTTTACTCAGCTGTCTCTTAGCTGGCAGATTATCAAAGTCAAAATCAATTTCTTAACTACTACCTATGTCAAGGCAATGTTATAAGAATGAAAAATGTCTGGTGATAGTGTAACTCCCATTTGTTATTGTGATCAGTAGCTCAATAATATTTTATAGAAAGTAGAGCTCATGCTGGTCTAATGTGCTTTTATGTTCATTTTACTCACCAACTCAGTCTGTTTTCTACAAAATGAATAATATTTGTCTCAACCCCTGGAATGAGCTTGTGCTTACGTCTTGTCGACTGCCATCTTCTGTCTTCATCACCTGCATTTTCTTCCTCTCTCTCACTCTGTTTGGCCATGCAAGGTATCTTGATACTGAAGGAGTGTTTGATTAATACACTGGCTGATATAACTCCAGCATGGTGTAAATAGGTTCTGAAGGCTTTTAGTTTATTATACATCTACTGTTTATAGTATATGCCTTTTCTCATGGCAATCATTATTGTTTGCTGATATTCTTTACAAAGTGTTTCACAAAGTCACTGGCTTGTGACCAATGTTCAATCACCTTTCTATATGTAATTCATTAGCTCTCACAGAATCCTTTAAACTGGTGTATGTTAAGGTGTGGGCCATGTCAGTCTTCATTAAATTCTGGTAGGCTAAAGCAGCAAATAATTTGTCAAGGGCTTATATAAGTGCTGATGAATATATTTAAAGCATCAGTTCTAAATCAGAGAACCTTGAGTAATCATTATTAACAGCTAATATATTTTCTTTGTTGCACACTGGACCATAGAAGTCAGTGTTCATATCAGTTCATTGTACTTTTCAGAATTCAGATGCTTTGCATGGGAAATATTTGTTATGCTTTCAATTTAGCTGGTATAGAAAATAGTCTTTCAAACTAGTGCATCATTAATAATGAAAAAAAACATATTATCTGACTCACTAATATGTTTGTTTTCACTCTCCCTAAGTGGATCTTAGTCTCATATGTTACATCAATAGTTTTGTTTAAGAAGATGCATCCTATCATGGTATGGAAAATTGACAACCTTTCAGTAGATTAAACACTATTATTAGTAAGGAAATATTAAATAAACACATTCTACCCCAAGATACTGTTAATCTTGTCTTTGCATTTCTCAGTCCTCTTTAATGTATCTGACTCATGATACTTTATTTTGGACCAGGTATCAATACAATAATATTACCTTACTTGTTGTAAAAGAGTTTTCTTTCTGTTCAGTCTTGGTGTCCCCATCTATACTGTATTGTCGATTTGTATAGCTGAAGGATGAAGGGCCATCTCATAGTTTTATGAGAAATTTTACTCTTTGCTGAAAAGTGCACTTTTGGCAAATACTGCGGCAACACTAAATCCATGAAGATTAACAATTTCCTGATGTAGGAATGAGGTCTAGTCCTGCCATTGTATTACAAACTCAAGACATCTGGAGAAAGGAACAAGAGAAAGATAAACCCCAGGATTAAATAAACTCCATGCAGGAATAGTGTTATTCCTGCATGGAGTGAATGGTGTCTGCTTCCACATAGCCTTAACAGCAGCGCACCTTACATATACATAAAGGCATGCTACTGATAACGGCTAAGTGGACACAAACACTACTGAGTGCAGGGGGCATGTTTTAGTAGTTTTTGCACATCCAATACACCCCCTGCACTCTGAAAGAGCCATACAGCACTCTTTAACTGCTTTCAGTGTCTGTGGACACTGAAAGCAAGAAATCTAAATAGGAAGCAATGGAGTGGGTGTGTGTCAGGTATTGTCACACACCCCCTGCAATGTGAAAGTGCCATATGGCACCTTTAACATGTCACAACAACTTAGAGCAAAAAACTGGCCAAAGCCTAAAATGATAGGGAGGCAAATAGGGACAGATGATAAATATTGCCCTTACAAACTTAGAAAGTTGATAGAGGAACAGGATTTGTATTAACATAGCAACATGTAGGGAAGGATTAGAAGTCTGAATCTCAAAAGTATGCCTATATGTAGTGACTTCAATTCTGATATGTCCCATACAGACTTAGATAGTTGATAGAATGACAAGTAGTGCATTACCAAATATGACTTACAAATAAGCACCTATCCAGGCATATCTAAAGGTCAGCTCCCGGTGTTTTCTCCTGTCTGCCTGATGAATCTGGGCATCTTGGGGCAATGCAGCAATTGCCTCATGTACAGACAGCCCTCTCTTCCTACCACCCAACACTACAACCTGTGAGAGATACACTTATATAGCCAAACTGGAAGCAAAGCTCTCTTCACCTAAGACTGGACTAGACAGTCAAGAGGAGAAGGTAAACACTTGCACCACACCACACTCAGCACATAGTCCCTCAAAACCTACACCATCAAAACACACACATAGAAACACAAAACACACACCTACATTCGTGGAGGCTCTCAGTAAAAACTTGCCCAAGCAACAGGGACCTCCAAAGCAGAAACACAAGCAACCTCCACCCCCCAACACAACCCAAATGACACATAGCCCACAAACTCAGTGTGCTACTCAACCACAGCCCATAAGGCATAACAACGTACCCAACACTCTAGTCATAGGTGACTCTATAGTCTGGCACACTGATGTTCCACTCACCAGGCTAAACAAGGAGAAAGTTACTGTCAGCTGCCTGTCGGGTGCCAGGATCTGCCACATAACGCACGCACTCAGGTCACTCCACAACAACTACAAATATGACTCTGTCATTGTCAGTGTTAGTGTGCATGACCTGAGATGACATCCCTGGACTGCATGAAAAGGGACATGGAGGAGCTGTCTGATCTTGTAGCCCAGGCAGGTATGACCCTAGCCCTGAGTTGCATCCTGCCATCACCCAGAATGATACCACAGTACAAGGACAAAATGATTGACTTCAACAATTGGCTAAGCTTCTGGTGTCATTCTAAGGGTATCCAGTATCTGTCTGCCTGGGATGACATGATCAACAAACCACAATGCTTTGCCAGAGATGACCTGCACCTGTCGACCCTGGGATTCCGGATACTGGCTAAGGCTCTAGCCACACCTATAGTGCCTTTTTTAGGCGAGGTTCAAATGACAAATTCACCACTGTAATGGGTACAAGCAAGAAGAATCTGAGGGTATTGCTACTCAATGCTAGAAGTCTAAACCTTAAAAATGGAGAACATTGACATCTGTGCAGTAACAGAGACCTGGTTCAAGGCTCCAGAGAGTACCCCTGCATTACCAGGCTATAATTCATACCACACCTTTCAGCCACCTAACCTGGACCGAAACACTAAAGATGAGACGTGCCCATATTCATTAAGGATATCCACACCTCCAGGCTAGTTGCTCAGTATAATGCGTCCGAGATTATCCAAGTGCAACTAACTCTGGGCAAGACCGCAATCTAAATTGTAGCTTGCTACAGATCCCCCACCATGCCCTAGGATTCCCACTCCTCATTTTTTGATACACTGGAAAATATTAGGGTACAACCTAACACCCTAATAATGGGCGATTTCAACTACCCCACCATTAACTGGGAAAAACTACTCATGTACCAACTCTTGTGCTCAACGTTTTCTAGAATACATAAATTCCAATGCCTTGGATCAACTTATCCACACCCCCACCAGGGGCAGAAATATCCTAGACCTGGTCATTACCAACATGGGCACCCGGTGCTCCACACCAGAGGTCAATTCCTCGTTGGTCAGATCCGACCACAAGCTAATCACCCTAGATATCCACATCTCCACCCCCCCCCCCAATTAGGGAAACCACAGTAAAAAATTTCTCCAAAGCTAACTTCACGCTTCTTAAGACAGAAGTGGCAAACTTCATGACACCCATGCTGATGGACAATAGAGGCATGACTGCTGAATCCTACACAAATGCACTTTATAAGCACTTACACAAGTGCATGGATCATGCAATCCCTAACAGAACCAAGATGCTATCACCCCAAAAAAGGAAGCCAAACTGGTGGTCCCCTGCCATAAACAAACTCTACAACAGAAGAAACAAACTGTTGCAAAAAAAAGAGTAAAATCTCATGATTAGAGAAACTCCCTGGTCAGCCTCAGTAAGAAGCTGAGATCCCTCATAAAATACTCCAAAGCCAGTTATGAAAACAAAACTGCCATTGACTCTAAAGACAGCCACAAAGCATTCTATAGCTATGTCAAGAATCTCAATGGCAACACTCAGATCTGCTCCGAGTTACAGCACAATGGCACTAAATATACAGAACCAACTGATATTGCCAACATCCAGGCAGATAGGTTCAGTGCTAACTTTACCCCCCGTCATCCCCTAAAGGGCCCATCTCTATACAAGAAGAATGCAAAGTTCCTGCAATCATGGCTGCACAGGTAAAAAACACACTATCCAAAGCCAAGAACACAGCATCCATGGAACCTGACAACATCTCAGGCTATGTTCTACATGAACTACAGAATGAACTGGCACCCCACCTAAGTACCATGTTCAATCATAGCCTCACCTCAGGCTATGTGCCCACTGAATGGCACACAGTGACAGTTATCCCACTCCACAAAGGGGGAGCCACCACAGACCCCGGAAACTACCGCCCCATTAGCTAACGATCCTGGTCTGCAAGACTGTGGAATGTATCATCATGGAACTTATAAACAATAACACTGGTAATCTCCAAACTCAGGACCCCACCCAGTTCGGGTTTGTAAAAGGCAGATCATGTCTCCTAAACCTGATAGACTTCTTTGAAGCAGTCACCAAAGCCGACAAAGATGAGAGTAAGGTGGTTCACACAGCCTATCTAGATCTTGCCAAGACTTTCTATGCCATCCCCCATTCTGGAATTATAGATAAACTCACTAAACTAGGTATAAATCCCTATGTTACAAGATGGGTTGCCAACTGGCTCACTAACAGAACCCACACTGTGAAAGTAGCAGATTACAAATCCAACTTCAGACCAGTGACAAGTGGAGTACCACAGGGTTCAGTCCTGGGTCCTCTCCTGTTTGGTATCTACTTCTCTGAAGTACAGGCTAACACAGAAGGTCTTTGGCTAACAAAGTTCACAGATGACTGCAAACTAGGAGCCATAATCAAAACTCCAAAAGATGTGGACATCCTACAAAAGGGCCTTGCTGAGACAGATGCCTGGTGTCAAAGCCATGGCCTCAAGCTCAATGCCAAAAAGTGCATTGTCATCCCTTTTGGTAAAATCTCTGTACCCATGAGCTACCACATAGGCAGTAGTCTACTTAACACCGAAAGTGTGATGAGACCTTGGAACATAGGTGGACAGTAGTCTCTCCTTTGATAATCACATCACCACAGTAGTCAGGAAATCTCATGCATGACAAGTAGAGGGGAACAATGACCTCTTTTTTCCTGGATGGGAAACCTTTTGTGATGAGGTTTGTTCCTTTAAAAGAATGGCATAGCTATGGGCACATCTTGTGCCAATAGCTACGCCAACCTAGTCATGGCTATGTGGGAAGAGCAGAAGTTTTTTCCTTCACCCTCTTACAAGAAACATGTCATATTTTATAGATGTTTTGTGGATGATTTGTTTCTTCTTTGGAATGGTAGTGAGGATGAGTTGAATAGTTTCTTTGAAGAAATCAATTCATTTACTAGATTTTTGAAATTTACATTGACAGTCTCAGCTTGTAGTATCCCCTTCTTGGATGTTCATATTGAACGCCTTAGCAATGGTAAACTTAATACAGGTGTATACAGAAAACCTTGCTATAAAAATACATTATTACACAGGGAGAGTATGCATCCTAGATATGTCTTTACCAATATTATTAAAGGTCAGGCAATCCGGGCATCTAGGTTAAACCCTATGCCAGGTAGTTCTGAGACGGAATTGGTAACCCTCCATAAAATATTATTAACAAGGAAATACAAAGAAGATGAAATTTCTATAGATTTTCAGTGTATAGAGAACTTTAGATTAGATAGGGCATGTCCTTATTTTTCAGAGCAGGGCAATGAATATTATACTACAGAAAGCAATGCCACCAATGTCAATGTACCAACACAAAAAAATCTCATTATTCTACACACACATGATTTCTACCAAATAAGAGACATCTTGTGTAAGCATTGGAATGTTTTTACAGTTGACCCTAATATTAGGAAAATTGTGGGTGAATACCCACAATTTTTACTTAAAAACAAGAAGAATTTACATAGACTCTTATGTTATATACTAATGCTACTTCATTCCATGAAAATAGAAGTCATTTAGGCACCAAACCATGTAATAAGTGTAATTTTTGCACATTTATATGTGAATCGAACATGTTTATACATCCCAATACATCTCAGTTTTTTAGCTTTGATGTCGGTGCTAGTTGTGATACGGAACATGTAGTTTATCTCGCTTTATGCTCTTCTTGCCCTGCCTTCTATGTCGGTAAAACTGATAGAAGGCTTAAGGACAGGGTGAGGGAGCACTTAGATCCGTATTTGGTCAAACACCAATGCCATGTCTAAACATGTTTTAGAAACCAATGATTCACATACTTTTAAGTTTTTAGTTTTATATATTAATACACCTAGTTTGAGTGGATGGGGCCTAAGGAATTATACTGAAAGAAATGAAACTAAGTGGATTATCAGACTGCAAGCACATATTCACCCTGGTCTTAATGATAAGGTCCCTTTAAGACCAGCTCTTAAAAACAAGGTTTCATTTTAAATAGTTTTTTAAACATTGTTTATTTTTTATAATAAATTGTTTTATTGATGGATTAATTAAAGATATTATTTATATAATATCTTTAGGAAAGCGCTTACCAGATATCTGCTAATAAAATATTTGTTTTTTAAAGACGTTAACAGCATTTTGCTTCATTGGATTGGATTATTTTTATTTTCCTGGTCTGAAGAGACTTGTCATATGCTGTTTGGTGTGATTTATATGACTTTGGTCTGAAGAGACTCATTGTATGCTGCTTGTTATTTTCTGCATGGTTTTGCACCTGAGCAGTTTCCTTTATTTTTTATGATTTTATTTCTGTACTTTCTGCTCAGGAGCGTACATTTTCCTGTGGTACTCATTGTTATTTGGATTAGATTTACAGATGATTGCAAGCTGGCCACTGTCTTACATTCCCCTACAGATGTGAGCATCCTGCAAGAGGTCTTTACCCAAATTAATGACTGGTGCCAGAAGCATTACCTCAAACTGAATGCCAGGAGATATATCATTTTCCCTGTTGTGGTAGATGTCACTTACACTAATTATGACAGAACTAACAATGTACTGAGCATGCAATCAGGTGCAAGGTGACTTGTGCACCAAAGTTGTAGCAAACTGACAATTTCCCACCACATGGGCACCATTGCATGAAAGGCTGTCTACTTTGCCCACCTCATAAATATGGGTATGTCATCCAGGAACCAAGAGGACACAACATCCCTGTACACCATCCTTATCAGATGCATTACCGAGTAAAGTGGCTCCTTTGGCATGTACCTTGCCAAGCAAATGTAGCAGTTGCAGAGACCACAGAGGTTCCTGACCAGGAAAATCCAGGGTCTGCAACATCTATCCTATGCAGACAGGCTGAAAGCCCTCTCCCTGTACTCAGTGTCATACAGACTGTTCATAGGCGACCTGTGTCTGACATAAAAGGCCTTTCCAAACCAGCCTTGATGGCATTTCTGCATATTCGTAAGACAAACCCCACTCATGCAACCTGCACGCAAGCCACTCACCTGGCCTGTGACATGCATAGTACTTGTTGGTGGGATAGTGTAGTGTCCCACACAATACACGTCTGTAAAATCCACTCCCTCCCCATGTCTAGCAGAGTACCTGTATAGCCACCTTGAAGAAGAAGTTGGATGACTGCATGGGAAATGGAAAAGACACCCCTGGGATCCTGCATGTGTCCCAGCTGGACAGGGGAAACAGGTTTTGGCTTTGAAGGGACATGGGCAAAAGTCTAGGCTAGGCTTATGAGGGCATCTGGGCCAATAGCCTGGTATAATCTTATGAATCTATGCACCTAGTACTTTACATGTTTCCTGTATGTATTGCAGACTGTCCTGCAATGTTGTCTGAAATGAAACCCTGTGAGTCTGAACTGCGTAAGTACTGCATTGGTAGAGTATTCTCTTATTCCTTCATTAGTTAGTATCACATATCGTTAAACCTTGTCATTGTGTCTGGTCTGTATAGCAGTAAGTCAGCTCTTACAGTACTTGCATATGCACTTGGTGACACTGTATAGCTCACTCCAATAGCCTTGGTCTTGGTCACACTTTTCATTCTGCTAATAGGCCGATAGCACAGTAGGACCTGTCACCCTTTGTTGAGGGCCTTACAGTAACTGTTAAAGAGATGAATTGTGGCAGTCAGAACTACCATAATGTCTGGCCTGAAGGGCCCATAGGTGGCAAAGCTGTGCCAGATTTTACCAGGATTGTGTGTGTGTGTGTGTGTGTGTGTGTGTGTGTGTGTGTGTGTGTGTGTGTGTGTGTGTGTGTGTGTGTGCACACATATCAGCAAACATTATACTGCAGAGTATTAATTTACATATGTTGTCTTCCCCTCACAGAGAAAGCATATGACAGGGTGCCTAGAGAGGAGTTGTGGTATTGTATGAGGAAGTCGGGAGTGGCAGAGAAGTATGTAAGAATGGTACATGATATGTATGAGGGCAGTGTGACATTGGTGAGGACAGCAGTGGGAGTGACTGATACGTTTAAGGTGGAGGTGGGATTACATCAGGGATCAGCTCTGAGCCCTTTCTTCTTTGCAGTGGTGATGGACAGGTTGACAGATGAGATCAGACAGGAGGCCTCGTGGACTATGATGTTTGCAGATGACATTATGATATGTAGTGAGAGTAGGGACCAGGTTGAGGAGACACTAGAGAGGTTGAGATATGCTTTAGAGAGGAGAGGAATGAAGGCCAACAGGGCTACAATAGAATATATGTGTGTAAATGAGAGGGAGGGTAGAGGAATGGTGAGGATGCAGGGAGTAGAGTTGGTAAAGGTAGATGACTTTAAGTACTTGGATCAACCGTTTAGAGTAATGGTGAGTATGGAAGAGATGTGAAGAAGAGAGTACAGGCAGGGTGGAATGGGTGGAGAAGAGTGTCAGGAGTGATATGTGACAGATGGGTACCAGTAAGAGTGAAAGGGAAGGTCTACAAGAGGGTAGTGAGACCAGCTATGTTATATGGGTTGGAGATGGTGGCATTGACAAAAAGGCAGGAGTCAGAGCTGGATGTGGCAGAGTTAAAGATATTAAGATTTGAACTGGGTGTGATTAGAATGGACAGAATTAGGAATCAGTATATTAGAGGGTCAGCTCAGGTTGGACAGTTTGGAGACAAAGCAAGAGAGGCGAGATTGCATTGGTTTGGACATGTGCTGAGGAGGGATGCTGAGTATATTGGGAAAAGGATGCTAAAGATGGATCTGCCAGGTAAGAGGAATAGAGGAAGGCCTAAGATAAGATTTGTGGGTGTGGTGAGAGAGAATATGCAGGTAGTTGGTGTGAAAAAGCATGATGCAGAGGACAGGAAAAAATGGAAACAGATGATCTGCTGTGGCGTCCCTAATGGGAACAGCCGAAAGAAGATTATGTCTTCCCCTCACAGGTGAACTTGGGGTTTGGTGTCTCTCCCCCTCACAACCTGATATCAGTGTCTTAGTGGATTCTCATGATGATGGTGGTCATAGTGAGGCACAGGTGGGGTTGTTGGGGGCTGATGCTATGCCATTGGTTGGTATCCTACTTTCACCCACAAAGTCCCCAAACATAGTCAGTGTGCCCACACATACCCAGTCCCCAGCAGCCACAGATAATGGACAGTTGGAGGGTGGTGGCATGGAACAGGCTAGTGTGGTGACTATGGCAAGTGTGAGTGTAGACACTAGCCATATCCAGACAGCAGGCGAAGTTGCACACAGGCAGATGGACAGGGGTGCTCGACGGAGGACTGCTGTCTATCAAGCCCATGTTGCAAGTATCACAGCAGGTGTCACCAGATGCATGTTACAGTCCATCATCGAGGCATAGGCGTGTACTGATTGCAACATCAGACATATGCTCAGAGTCATGAATGCATCACTCCCTGCCCTGCATGATGACCTCCACGGCATTTTTCATGCCATACGTCATTTTGCTGATGTCATGGATAGATGGTGGGGATAGATATTGTCACTGCTCGACTGTGCAATGTCTGTGCTTGAGCATGTAGGTGGGAGTAGGGCATCGGCCAGGTGAATGTAGGTCAGCAGCAAGATCAGCTGAGAGCCCACATGGCTGTGCACATTCACAGTCCCGTAGTGGCAGTACCACCAGCACTATCAATGTGAGGGTGCTGTCCACACCACAGCAGAGCAGGCCATAGACACGTGGTCCTGGCCAGTCCTGTCAGGGATGTGGATCCAGCAGACAGCAGTCAACACTGGGGAGTAGTACCACATCTTGTCCTTGGGCCTGGTGGTGCCAGTGAGACACCTGGCAGAATCAGTTCCCATGTCCCTGGCAGGAGACAGTGAACTGTACATCCTGCCATGTACAGTCCATGACTGTCCAACATAGTCCTGTGTTGGGCATCCACATAGCTTGATTGTGTGCATACACACACTCACACATCTATATCACCGTCTGGTCATCACCACCAGACATGCACAGCTCCTCTGTACAGCCCAGTTGAACACCACCACTCCAGACACACACACACACATCATGTCAACCATATAATCCAGCCTAAGCCTCTGGCAATCCCACTCCCATGTTCATATGGGTCTGATGCACAGGGTGAATATACGACAGTGTAGTAATGTAATACTGTGTAAGATGCTGTCTGCTGGCAATAGTTATGGGTATATATATCAAGGTGTATGTACCTTTTTAGCCATGATGCATTTTTGCTGTTAGTACTGCTGACTGACTGTAGTGTCATGTACTGTATTCTATTTGCGTTCCATGTGTCTGTGTGTCTACAGGCTGTGGGCCTGCTAACAGTAGCAAAGATGAGCATGGAAGAGTGGAAACACAGTGATCTTTTCATAGCCAAGGTACAGCTGTATTTATACATGTTTACCAGGTGTGTTTACATGCAACAGTGTGTGAGGGACAATTGGGGCAGACAATCTGACCTTGAACACAAACCCTTGATACAGCCAGTTAGCTTTCATACATGTCACCTGGGTTTTCTGTAGTCCCACAGGCTCACACATACAGAGGAGGTTACTTGAGTAGTGGCACTAGGTCCCTCACAAGCGTATCCATTACTTTAACTGCAACAGATTCACCTATCAGCACCTGTTGGCCCTACCATTTCTGTCCCATCCATTCAATCTTCATGCAGTTGATGAGGGTATGCCTGGTACTGTGTATGACAGGTTTGGGGTATGTATTCCTGACACAGGTCAGCCTGTGTTAGTCTAACCTGACAATCACCAGCATGTGTGTCTGCTAACTCATATGCATGTCTGGCCTCTTTTGCTGGTAGTGCACACAGAGTCATAGTTCGGTACATGGGGCAGCTGTTGAAGGGCTGAGCACAGTTTTACAAACGATAATGCTAGATATATAACACAAATAGCACAGAGGTAATGTAGTATTTGCAGTGTCTGCCACTTCTATTCAAGTGGGTGACAATTGCAGGGGCTGTTAGGATTGCCAATGGTGGGTACAGAGGCCCTTTGCAGTATGGTAGAGCCATCACACACACACACACACACACACACACACACACACACACACACACACACACACACACACACACACACACTCACACACACACACACACACACACACACACACACACAGTGCTGCATGGGGTCATGCATTGAAACACACATGCACATGGAGTTGACACTTCTCAGAGTAGATGACCTACCCATCTATTTATTTACAATACACAGTGATATGACCATTGCATGCACCACAGTGGCTTTGTGTTAGAAACTGTGCTTGTACAGTGGATGACATCTGTATGGGCTGAAACTAGGTTGGCAATGGGGGAGTTCACAGGGTGGAAGAGGCACACAAAATGGTATAGCCATCACATAAACACAGTAAAGACAGCCACAGGGAATGTGCATACAGAAACACATACACAGTTGCCAATAGACATATTAGTAACCCTATGTATGCACTTGTATGTAATAAAGTGTTACATACACATGACATGCTCCACATAGATTATATGCCTAGGACATAACACACAACCTCTTACAAGTAATCTTGGGAATGCCTTCATGGATGGTGGGATAACCCACCAGAAATAGTGGTTGTTCTCACCTACTGCTCCTACAAACCTGGACAAGTGATAGAGTGACAGACTTTGCATCAGCATGATGTGTCAGTCAAGTACGATGTCTGATGCTGGCTTATGTGTACTACGGTAACTGTGACACATTCGGCAATGATATCACAGGAATACTTAATTTTAGGGGACACAGACCACGTATTTGTTGCAATCATCTGGATATTCCATGTACATCTGTACAGATGACTGGTATGGGCTGTATATTGTTATATGGTGCATGTGATGCACACACACACACACACACACACACACACACACACACACACACACACACACACACACACACACACACACACACACACACACCAGGACTTGGATTAGAACCCCTACCTATCTAGTTATTTGTACTAAAGTGTTACGCAGTTATCGTATGTGCTACAGAAATTATAGGGCTGCCAAGTGTCCAAAGGTACTTCTATGGTGAATGACAGCAGGACTGCTAAAATAGGGCACTTGGAAGTGCTGTGGGTGGGAAAGTCCTCAAAATACTTCATCCTACAGACATACACACTTACAAACACCTGCACACACATTTATACACGCACAGACACACAGACATACACAGACACACACACACACACACACACACACACACACACACACACACACACACACACACACACACACACACTTGCTGGAACTGAGAATAGAACCCCTGCCTATCTAGTTATTTGCATTATACGGTTACATAGTTATTGCACATGCCACAGAGCGTATAGGAGGGCTGTCCAAAAGTACTTCTAAGGGGAATGTCATCAGCAGGACTGCTAAAGTAGAGCACTGGGAAGTGTACTGGGTGGGAATGGCCTAACACTGTTTCACCTACTAACAAACGCACACACACACACACACACACACACACACACACACACACACACACACACACACACACAGACAAACAGACACACAGACACACACACACACACACACACACACACACACACACACACACACACACACACACACACACACACACACACACACGTACGTATATTTGCCAGGGCTGAGAGTAGAACCCCTATCTATCTAGTTATTTGTACTAGAGTGTTACCCAATTATCACACATGCTACAGAGCTTATAAGGCTGACAAATGTCCAAATGGTACTTCTAAGGTTAATGACTTCAGCAGATCTTGTGAAGTAGGGCAATGGGAAGTGTACTGAGTGGGAATGGCCTCTTAATACTTAAACCTACAGAGAGAGACACACACACACACACACACACACACACACACACACACACACACACACACACACACACACACACACACACACACACAAAGGCAGGTGATATGATATTACAACCCCCACCTCAGTAGTATTACACAATGGAGCTCACCTTCATGCTGGCACTTGTGACTGGTTATGACCGGTATGCCACTGTCCACAGCAGGACATCACTATCTGCCATTCAGGGTATCCCGATGTATGACTCACTCTGTGTGTGTGTCTCTCTGTCTCTCTCTCTCTCTATCTCTGTCTCTCTGTCTTTCCCATGTCTGTGTGTGTGTGTATGTTTAACATAGTGTTATATGCTACCAATATATATGTCTGTGTATCACACACAACAGATGCAGATATATCACATATGGGCCACCTACAACTAGCTGAGGATAATCCTTTCTGATGGGTGTGTGTAGAGACAGTTAAGGTGTACATAGCTGTCTTTATGCAAAGACATATATGCACAATACAGTTATATAGTCCGATGTGGGTTCTGACATGGGCTGTGATTATCTAAGTGTAGGAGCATGCCCAGTATGAACTTCTATAGTAATAGTGGGACTCTGTTCAAGAGATCGTTGTACTCCGGTCCAGGGTTTTGTGTGCTACAGCCTTACCTCTCAAAATTAAACAGGAAGTTGCTAGAGGTAGAAGGTTTGTTTTAGCAGACATTTTCTGACATATCTGATGTGTGACACTGGAATGTGTTGTGTTTTTACCTAGTGACAGACATCCTCAGATCATCACAATGCTTTACTAGAGAAATACAAGCTGTATGATGCACATACCAATATTATGAGCCCAACTATATACATTCTTGCTCAAAACGGCCAGTTGAGAGGTGTGGCTACAGCCGACTGACTGATAAACCTGTGCAAACAGTCCAGCAACTCGGTGACATACTAGCTGGGGATCTCCTGCTTGTGTGGTATTCTTCTTACCTGAAAAGTCATATCTTGGTATGGCCATACCTCTCAACTGTACAGTTTTTGGCAGATTGTCTAGATGTTTGTCTAGAAGTTTTGTCCAGTCTACATAAACTTGTGTTTTTATGGCAAGTTAATTGCAAATAATTAAAGTCTGACATTACAAAATAATGACAGACATTAGTGTTTCAGACATCATAACCTTCAGACAATTCCTGCTAATGCATCTCAGTTTGTAAGAGCAATATTTACAACACGTGCCTATCATTGGGCCTTTGTCCCAATTTTATTTATGACCTTGTCCAGATGTCTTGCTGTCAGAGGATGAGAGGTATGGTTACAGAGTGCATTCTACTGTGCAGAAATGTCCATTATATGTGTAGTATAATCCATATAGCACTGTGACTTCCAGGTATGTCAGTGGCAGAGAAGCACAGAGTAATGTGGTGAACCACTGACAGACATTTGTGTATAGGTTGATAGCTTGATATGATGTTAGTAGGGTATTGGCCCTGAAGCCCTTATAACTCACACAGATTAGAGTGTAGCCCATGTTAAGACATGTCAGCACATAGAGCCCCTGTCCAGCAGAGACAGAGGTGAAATCACAGGACTGTATTTTGTGTTTCCCATCCACGTATACAGAGAGCACATCACTAGGGGTATTGAGGCACTTGGCTTGATGTGGACAGGTAGTGTATTCCACATATGGGGGAATGTGTGGGACATGTCTCTGTCACACCAACAAGCCATACTGATATCACAGCCTAGGTTGATGCTGCACCTACAGATTGATCAAGTGGGCCTTGACTTTCAGATGTGCAGCAGTCCCATCAAGGTAGGGTCTGGATTGCTTTGTATGCAAGGCAGGGGTCACCTCAACAGAGTCTGTATGGAATGGGGTAGAGGGACAGTGCTGTTAGCCTATTTGTGTAGGGTAGGTGTTTGGGGTTTGGGGTAAGGCCTTAGTGTATGCAAGACCCTGGTGTGTGGAGTCTTCATGGACTGTGGTGTGTAGGATTGTAGAGTTCTCATGTGTTTTTGCCTCTGAGGTGCCCTTTGTTTAGGTTTTTGTTTTGTTGCAGAACTCCATTTACATGGGCATGTGTTGTGTATTTGTAGGTGATGTTTACTGACTCCACACACTGCATGGCACCTATGTTACTGCACAGTTTGTTCTGGTGTGCACATTCTCCATTTGTCTGGCCAGTGGTTCCCCTTCCCCTTATGTGTGTTTCTTTGTCTTTCTGCAGTCCAATCGCAGGTGTTGCCCACAGTGGCTGCTGTTATGATTTTTGTAATTCTGGTGTGAGCAGGGTAAATGCTGTAACATTACCCACAGGGTTATGGACTTCACAGCTCTGAGTGTGCCTATTTAGCAGGTTGTCCATCATTGCACCACTACATCTACTGTGGTCCTCAGACAGTTTGTGTTGCTATGTTATTATGAGGCTACATGTTGGCCTAGCTGTCAAATCTTCACAGACTGATATCTGGACAGGCCCATATATGACAGTCAGACACAGTCCCACACATGGGAGTAGGGTGTTAATAATGTTCTGCCAGACATAGATAGTTGGGAGACCAGTTTGGTATTTTCTTGCCTTCTCTTATGAGTATGACATCTGCTTCCCCTCTGTCTGCCATTGATGTTTTGACATGACCCTTTCTTGCAAATAGTTGGCAGGCAAATGCAATTTTAGGAGAAGCAGAACAGATATACAAGGCATACTTGTGCTCCTTCTATGACAACCTTTCATTCCAGGGGTAGGGATGTTGGCCAGTGACATGTTGTCAGTGCTGACACAGTAAGTTGGCAGCCTTCTATAACCTGGCAGTACACTGACATTCAGGTACCTGCTGTCCTACTAGGCACCATACCTCCCGACTTTTTAGAGCCAGACATCTGGAAAATGCCAGAAGTAATTTGGGGACAAAGGCCTACACATTGGGGCCGTTGTTAACTATTGGCCTTACAATCCTAGAAAGGTGATACAATAACAGGTGTTGCATTAGCATACATTTTCCTAAAGGGTATGAAGTCTGAAACTACACTCTGTCATTATTTTTTGACATTAGTCTTTTGTGATTTGCCAATGATTTGCCAAAAACAGAATTTCATGATAAAGAGAACATAAATATGATGCAAACCTCTGAACAGTCTGCAAATATTCTATACAGCTGAGGGGTATGCTAGGCATTCTGTAGGTTGCTTTGAGAGGTGTACTGTCCATATATGTGGCCCCTTGTCCCTGGCGTGTCCAGCTTTCCTGCAGTAACAGATATTGACATATGGACAGTGTGTACAACTCCTACCGTAGCTGTATTTGACATGCAGAATAGTTGGCACTGCAGTTCTTGGAACATGGACCCTGCCAATCACAGTACTGTACCTAGGCCACTAAGACACGGCAGCCAGGAGTAAGTGCAGGCCACATACTGATAGTATTGACCACACATATACATAGCTCATTGACCCCTGCATATTGTGGACAAATTGATTGGGATAGCATTGGGAATGTGTGCTGTGCTGCTACTACCCTAGAAACATTACTGTTACTGCATTACTATGGGAACATGGGTGTGGGGGGGCACACCTGTCAACTGTCCACATTTGCGCAGACTGTGATGATGTTCCCTTTATATTTTGGTTCCATTTAGCATAGTATTGTGCCTGTCTTGGAGACTACAGGGCATATCACTAAAGACCACAGGTTAGATTGTAATGGCAGACATTTGGATGTCAGACGTCTTACCCTTCAGAGCCTTACTGCAACTGCAAGACCTGCTGTGATATCACTGTGTAAGTCTGTATGGGAATATTTCATCATTGTCCCCATTTATGGGCCTTTGTCAGACATTTCTTTATGTTTTTTTACAGCTGAATTGCTGAGTGAGGCTGTGGGGTGCGTATGGGACACTGCATTGACATCCATGCATGTGACCTACGACCCCCACATTAGTTAACCCCCCCCCCCCACACACACACACATATACTGCAGTGAGATTTGTCACCTAGGGGACTACTGCATACTCTGGGTATTTTGTGGAAATTTCCTGTTGTCCCACATAGCTGTCAGTTGTCTCCTGCTATCCCGGTAGGCCACCCTATTCCCTTGCATGCATGCAGCAATACCATAGCTATGCTACTGCAATGTATTACTCCATTCATTTATTGTTAAGAAGACTGATTTATCTTGTGCCTGTGGCAGTTGTGAGGATGGTGCTTGAGGGCTGTCTCTGTCAGATGCACACAGTACACAGCCTACACACGGTAAGATACAGGTAGTGTGATGTGTGTGGCATCCATTTTACTATGTGTGCGAGTCAGAGAGAGGTGTCAGTCCCTGAGTCCCTACAGTGTTAGTGTGCGTGTGTGTGTGTGTGTTATACGTTGCCTCTTTGCCAAGGCCTGGGAAAACTGGGCATGCCTCCATCTGCCTACAGGAGCAGGCTTAGGTGGTTCCTCCTGCACATCCCCCTGTGCCAGTGGGGGCCTTGGCAATGGTCGGGGGCTGTGTGGGCCTTCCCTGTGATGTTCCTGCTGCAGCTGTTTCTGAAGGATTATATTGTGTAGCATGACGCATACTATGAACATGTGTGCACATATGGCTGTAGAGTACTGCAGGGCTCCACCAGATATGTCAAGGCAGTGTAACCATGACTTAAGCATCCCAAACACACACTCTATTAATGTTCCTGGTTTGTGCATGTGCCTCATTATGGCTTTCTTCAGTGTGTGTGTGTGTGTGTGTGTGTGTGTGTGTGTGTGTGTGTGTGTGTGTGTGTGTGTGTGTGTGTGTGTGTGTGTGTGTGTGTGTGTGTGTGTGGGTGTGTGTGTGTGTGTGTGTGTGCGTGTGCATTTCTGAGGTGTGTCATCATCTATGGCTCCAGTGCATGGCCAGTATCCCCCACCAGATGACCATACGGGATGTTCCCCCTGGCAAATGCCTGGTAGAGCTGTTAGGCATGCCAGATGTGGGAATAATGATAACTACCAGTGCTGCCAGCACACACATTCAGGATAATGCCCTGGGCATTACACATGACCTGGCAGTTGATGGAGTGATAGCCACTGTGGTTGACATAGACTCTACCCACTTCACCAGGTGGTGCCTTGATGTGGATGTGCGTGCCGTCTATGGCATCCAGTACCTCTGGGTAGTCTGCTACATGGTGGAAGAGATGCATATTGCTGGTCCTCTCCTCTCGGATGCTGGGGAAATATATGTGCTCACCAGCATGTGTTCATATGACATCCAGGAACTGGAGGAG
Organism: Protopterus annectens; assembly: GCF_019279795.1. Taxonomy (NCBI): domain Eukaryota; kingdom Metazoa; phylum Chordata; order Ceratodontiformes; family Protopteridae; genus Protopterus; species Protopterus annectens. Next base: position 1,818,124,911 of record NC_056743.1, read on the forward strand.
TACCCTGGATGCAGACATCTGTGAGACCCCCATGATGTCCCCAGTAGGTCTTTGGTAGGTACGTGTAGCTATTATTCTTAAGGCTACACATACCTTGGTTTCAACTGGGGTGGGTTCCCCTCTGTTGGCTCTGGGTCTGAGGTGAGGCTGGCACAGCCCGCTGAGTTGCTGAAGTAAGTCCCTGTCCACCCTTTAGTGCCCTAGTATCTCCAGATAATGTAGCCCATGGTAGGTTACCGTGGATCTGAACACTCTTCTCCCCTCCTCAGTCTGGGACAGTTGTCAGCATTATCCTCCTCACTGCCCTCAGTCTCCAGCACATATTGATGTATCAAAGCGAAAGCAGCCCCTAACATTATTTTGGCAGTTAAAATTTCCCCGTGTGTGTATACCAATGGTACAGAGTTTGTGGGAAAAACCAGACTGAAAGGTGTTTGCATAATTTATTCTGGTGTGGTGCAGATGCTGACTGTGTGATTGGCTGACTATGATACATTCCACCTGCCAGCTATATTATTTGTACTTGAATGCCTTTATTCTGCTATTTCCCATTTTTTTCTTCCCATTTCTGCCCCTTCTAAGCCCCGCGGCACCCCACACAAACCTGCTGCTCAAATGTAAACACTTCTGCTAGTTCCGGTTGTATTTTTTTTTTTTTTTATTATTTCTGTTGTGTCTAAGACCCGTGGTGCACCACGCAAACCCCTGTAGCTATAGTAAACAGTGCTGAGCAGAAAAGGCCCTCCCAGGGATGTGAACACAGTCAGCATTTCTTGAACTAGCTAAGACACACACCCTTGCTTAGCTGTGCTTAGTTAAGCACAAATAGAGGCCACGGATTTCCAGTGTGCTTAGACCAAGCATGACACACCCCCTTTTCATGTCAGCTGCTTCTCCTGCTTACACTACAGCATTATATTTCCTACACGGTTTGGTGCAGGCAGACACAGTCTCCCATTTTGCTATTCAATAAATTGATCTCATTTGCATACCCCACTCCCTTAGTCCCTTGTTACACCACTACTCTGGAGCCTATCTTAGCTACCACTGTTACCTGTTATTGTTTTGGTTCTACATGCTACCCACTATAATGGCAAAATTCATATTTCACATACATTTGTCTTTTTACATTTTCTTTTCTGCACCATCTCATTTGAGCGCCTCTGCGCTCCACTTAAATGGCTGAAATTGGTCAAAAAAAGTTTGATTTTTATCATTTTGAAACATTTTTGCATGCCAATGGCCATATTTTTGGCCATTGACATGCCTAATGCTCATAATGCATGCTTTACATTGAGCTGTCATGCCCCTGTTTTGATTTTTGCAGAAATGTACACTTTAGTAACTGAATACATTTCTACAAAGGACACTGCTCTGACACGGATGCCTGTCTGCTTACTGAATCACTAATTCACCTCATTTGCATGGTTTTCACCAGCAAATGAGGTAATTAGCATTATTCAGTGGTGTCCATGTTAGAATAGTGCTGGAAGGCTCATGCACACCCCAGCCTTGTTTACTGGATCGCTCGGCAGCTGTATTCTGTGCAATAGCTGCTACACTATTCTGACATGGAGCATCTGCTTTATTGAATCCCAGCCAAAGACTTTGAACTGGAATTATTGAATACTATCCCTAGAGTTGAATTTATTAAATACCATAAACAGAACTTTAGAACTCATAAAAGCATGCAGAATAACACAAAATACATTAAATATGTTTACCTCAGGTTAAAAACACTAGTGTAGGTGAAAAAGAGCGCATTTACCTAGTACCTCGGCTACACCTTCTGTCGCTAAATGCATTTAATACTTTTAGGTAACAATTAAAGACCTAACAAGTAATTTTCCCAGATTATTTTCCTTCAGGTTCTTTTACTAAATATTTCATAACAGATCTTGCAGAAACTTCATTCTTCCAGTTTTAAAGCAATTATAAATCAAATTCAGTATCTCCCAGGTAACTGCCATACAGATGCCAGTGTAACGTCCTCCAGAAATATATGTTTGCTGACATTTGTCCACATTCTATTTCAAAGTAATCTCTGTCAAAGAGTCTAAAAATATCTCTATGAAAGCAGATGAAACTTTATTTCGCATATGTTGTGAGACTGATAGTTGGTAAAGCTAAATGTTTCCCCTGGCCTTCACTTGCTCTGGGATGCCTACCAACTTCAAGTCTTGCTTATACTTGGTCCTGCATCTCCACTGTATGAAACAAAAGCATTTCTAACTTTATTTGAGCATCATATGAGTGTTTTCATTTCTTATGTTTCTTGTTGCAGCTCCTGCTTGCCTCATGCTAGACAGTCAAGGCTATTTCTTACTTTCCTTGGCCACTTTTCAAATACCTTGTCATAACCATCTATGTTACATCAGTCTTAGACATTTTTTTTTCAAATATGCATCATAAACGGCACAAAACAATTTATTCTGGTGGCACCTCTTGCTTCAACTAACATGGCCAAATGGTAAGTTTGGCTTGCCTTTACTTCTGGAGGCATGACGTATTATTTTATTTTTTTTCTCTTGTTTACAAACTACTTCCTTCATGAATGAGATTACAGGCAGGAGGCAAGCTTAGCAGAAGAAATCAATTTGACCACTGAATATAATTACTTCCTCTGATTTAGTAACAATATTTCATAGAATGGGGGAGCTCATCTCTCATTCCTGCTGCTAGCAGCTCCCATATTCAGAAGTCTATTGTACTGTTTGGGTTAGAATAAAAAATGCTCTTCTTGCCTCTAGGCCATTTTCCTGGTTAAGCAATTTGCAGTAGGATAGATGTATACCCAAAATTTGGAAAGTGCTTAGACCACACTGAGAAAAATACTTTTTTCAATATAGTAGTAGCAATCCTACTTACATATACAAGCAACACAAACACACATGCATGCAGCCAGCAGAGATGGTACATCAGCACCAATGTCTGAGGAGATTGATGTGGTACAACAACAACCACCACCAGCTGCAGGACCACTCCCTCAGACAGCAATGAGCACAGCACATGGCAGCACAGGTAATGTAATGATGGCTAGTCCAGACCTGTGTCCTGATGAGAACACAGTGACACTGTCATATCACACAGATCAAGTGGGATGCATGCAGTGCAGCTATTATGCTAGTCAAATAAATCATTAAGACATACTGTGCATCAGACATTACCACATTAACTGCACAACAGAAAAGGTGGCATGTGTCAGAACTATCATTATGTTCATAGATGGCAAGAGACACATTAACACAGATCTGACTACGTCCATTTGAAAGGGGTGTGGATATGGCAAGTATTCTGTACCAAATATACTTTCCTCCAGTGATGGAATAGGGGATTCCAGTATCCTGGAAGGAAGAGTTTTCTGTGCCATACCCAATGTCTTGTGAAGTGTTTGAGTAGCCACTACATGATAGTGGACTATGGCCTGTATGTTGGCTTGTAAAATTTGGATTGTAGTCTCCACTGACAAGGATAGTGTGCAACTGCAGAATTGTGACCTGGATGCAATCCACAAATGAGGAGTCCTGCTGACAGAAAATGAGAGGCATGGTATCTGACAGTAAGGGGTGATTGAGCACGGTCACTATCCAGATGCAGGTAAGGACTCTATACTCATGATGGTACCCCTACAATGTGCCCTGGTACATGCCTTCTCTCAACCTTAGATAACACTACTAATGTGGGTGGTGATGATGGCACTGGAAATCCTCCATAAGGAGGTCAAAATGAATGCACTGGAAACCAGCCATTACTATGTCCCTCCTTCCATGTCCTCAGAGATGTCATGTAAGCCAGCAATTAAGTAATTGTTTGGCTGGGTATCAGTGGCATTTGCCTGGATGATACTGCAACACATCTGCTTGCTGATCCTGAGTGCTACCAATATGTCAGGAGCAATGTGTGACATGTTATATCATTCAGCACTGCTGTGAGGCTGTGAAATGGTGTGTAAACCCACTTCACATGCAGTGTGTGATATGCTGTTGTAATTGCAGAAGAGGAATCACTTGCAGTTGTAGCCATGGGAATCCATCTCCACCTGAGGTTGGTGAGTATTTATGTTGTACAGTGTCATGTTCTCATATAGTTTAAGCCACATATGTGGCCTACGTTTAGGGTGGAAACACCTCCGTGATGGAGACAGACAGTGCCACTGTACCACCAAACTGTAACTGATGTATCTTTGTCTCGTCATTATCATCAGCCACTGTACAGGTTCCAAGATAATCCTGCTATTGTGGCACAGTATCTACAAGGGTCACTATAGTAGTGCTCTGCCCTGTGATTTCACAACAAAAGAAATACCGGAGTGAGCATGGATTCCTGTGTCACAACCAGGACCCCATAGAATGCCCACTAGAAAGATGTACCATGCAAACCCAACTTATCTATGCCAACATTCTGACATGGCTAGATATCTGAGGGACCTTAGATAGTATGTACACAACAGTTGCGTGGTCAGCTTGCAGTGTCTGTATGCAATGCAGTTGTGCAGAAATATGGTGGAAGAGGTAATAAACTGTGGTATCATCTGGTGAAGTACATTAGGATGGGTATGTCAGTGCCCACTTTTCCAAAACTAATCTCAGAACCATTGATTCCCATCTCCCTCAAAGAGAAACCCAAACCTCCTCTGGGTCTGTCAGACCATTACTCCCATGCCATTACTCTGTTCTCATGTTTTCCCCTGGCATGGTGTAGCATGTTGGTACCACACTTATGACACTGCTCTGATTGCATTTCTCTACATAATTGATGTCATGGAACACTTACTGTCACATCTAATCAGACAAAAGCTGGTCATCACCCCGTGTCCCTAGCAGGTGATGCCCAAATGTCTTAGTGTTTGTAACAAATATCATTTGTAGTAAGGCTGAAATTGTCTGGTCTCTGCTGTCTAACTCATCAGATGGCTATACAGATACCTGCAAAAAAATGATACACAGCGATAGAGTCTATACAGTTGTTTGTTGGTAGAATGACAACTACAGACCATTGGGGTAACCTTCACAGACCATACAATAATAACACAAATTACTGTAGTGACAGACATGGGGATATGTGAAGGAAGGAAACATGTAGGCATGTGAATGTTGTATTCAGCAGTAAAAGTCAACACATACAGTAGTCAGGCTGTTATGCACAGGGACAGGTTTTCCCTGATGTTGTTGGCAATTCTGTTGCCAGTTCTTTCTACAAACAAGAGGTATATGCAGTCAAACATTTTCTAATTGCTTGTCTTTTGTAATGTGATTTCTAGTAGAAAGGTGCACTTCTTTAGAAATGTAGAAGAATACATGGCTTGACACTTAGTTTGAGTGCTGGGTTATTCCTTAGACAGATCAAATAATGCTGTTATTCCTCTGAATGCTACTTCCCAAATATACAATGCAGCTTCCCAAATGTGCACAACCTAGCTTAGGGTGTAACAATGCACCTCCTACATTATGCAAACTTATAATTACTTGCAAGATATGTAGGCAAATTAAGTCAGGAGGCATGAATCCCTATGAATCAGTGACCATGCTTTCCTCTGACAGTTTGTGGCTGAGAGCATATGGAGACCTATGCAAGTAGCTTTACTTCAGAGATCACATGTAAGCATGACTCACAAGCCTCTGTCTTGTTCCTCACAAATGAGTAATTATTTTCATTGGAAATGTGGAAGAATAACATCTTCTGCTAGTGTCCACTAGCGAATACCTGCCTATGAAGGAGCACAAGATAATGCTTTATCTCCATCATTGCCATTTCAGGGCATGCTTACTAGGCCCCTATTATGGACCATTTAAGAAAGGGTATGCCTGTTATAAACTGACTTCAGAGTTGTCCACAACAATAAGCATCACCAGGATGGTAAACAGAGTGGGAGTCCTGATAAGCTCTGAGCATACAAAACAGAGATTTGTGAACTCTGATAAGGTGTGGACATACAAAGCAGAGGTTCATGAACCCTGATAAGCTCTGGACATAGAAATCAGAGGTTCACTGGGAATGTCATGAGTGTTATAAGAAATGCTTCTTTTTTTCTTGTTTTTGCATATTTATGTTTTTTTTTCCCTGATGTAGAAACTGGGACTGTCACTGCTCTTGGCAAGTCAGTGTTGACCTCATCCTGTGAATTAGATATGTTACTATGTGGATGTTCCGTGTCAATTAGATGTGGGAATGGTGGTGGTGGTGGTGGTGGTGGTGGCACTGCATGTGATATAACGTTGGTTTATGCCCACTGTTCTTCTGGGGTGTGATCAAACTATACCATTTCATAGCAATTGCCCAGTACCTGGTGCCCCCCATTTATATCTCTACCATTCATTTAATGTATGTATAGGGCAGACATACTTACTTGCTTCCTGTCATAGTGGTCACTAGAAATGTATAAGGGAATGAATCTGCAGTTTTAGAATCTCACAGCTATCACTGGTCTATGATGTGCCCTT